>NW_010176884.1:0-55875 GCF_000695765.1 Mesitornis unicolor | reverse complement strand
ATAAGTTCTCTGATATTTTTTCCCCTCTTCCACTGTATTCTCACAGTTTTCTTGTAAGGCCCAAACAATTTTGGTTTTTTTCCTTAAAGCTTTCACTTGTTTCTTTTGCTGTCTTGTCCACTTCTTCAGGGCAGGCTTACTCATTTCATCAAGCTTGGATGCAGATAATTAGACATATGGGTTCTGACTATGCAGTCCAGCTTGAGCCTCTGTATGCTGCAAGCTTTTTCTCAGCTTGCTTTGGCTGGAGTTAGAGTTGCTGTTTGAAGGGGAACTATAGAGTCAATTTCCTTTTGAGAGCCTGTCTCTCTCATTCTTGCCTGTAAGAGGATTCCTAATGTGTTTGTTGGTAGAGTCTCATTCTTCAGAGTATTCATTAGTACATTTTTCAGTAACCAATCCAAATAGTCCCCTATGAAAATAGGTAGCAGGTTTATGTTAGAGAAGTTGATGAAATCACCAAACAAGACCCTGTTCTGTTATGAGATTTTTGCTGTGCTTAAGCTGTGTTGTGAGTTTGCTGGGAAATCTCTTCTAACTGTCACCTGGATTTTAGTACAAATGTTTGCTGTAGAGATGAAGAGCCTGCTACACCCAGTTGTTAAAATGATGATAGCATCTGAAGAACTCTGAAGCTTCATACAAATGTCTTTCTGTAAGCTATTACCAGGAGTCTTCTGCTCTGTGGAAGCTGTTCAAAAAGGGGAAAAAGCTCAAAGCTGCTCAAAAGGGGAAAAGATATATCTTAGCAAAAGCTAAAGTCTTTGACATCATATAGCTCAAGTATAAGTTTGTCTGTTGTTCGTCTGCTGTTCTTCAGAGTTGTTCTGACAATAAGTGATTGAGAATTAAAATGGTGGTGAATGCATCCTGCCTTTCATGTTAATTCACAGAGCATGGGGAAAGGGAGAGTGTGAGCATACCTTCTAAAAGTACTATTAGTATATCTTGATGTTTAAAAAAAATAAAATTGAAGAGATAAGGATGTATATTCTGCCAGGCTGCCTCTTCCAGAACTTAGATCACAATTACCTCCTTTGGAAGTGTTCAGATGAGTAACCAGTTGGATTTCTGAAAGTAGGAATTGGGATGCGTTATGAAATATGGTATTAGTGACTTCTGATAAAGTGAAATCTCCCTTTACAAGTGCTTTAGTGCCACAGGTAGCTTTTATCTTGCATCTGTAAAGTAGATGGAGGTGTCTATGGGTCTCTTATGATAAGTGTATTATAATGAATATTTCCTTCTTTTATGGTTGCTTTCAGCATCTAGTAAATCTGTTTGCTCGCTTGGCCACTGAAAACATCGGGTACATAGACTGGGATCCATATGTACCAAAGGTAATGTTTCTCACTTTATGAAATTAGTTTGTTTACTCCAAGTCTTCAGTGTTACTATACTAGGTCTTACACTGCAGTGGCCTCAGTTTTCAAACTAGGTGCATTTATTTGAGGACCTAAGTTTGACTTTGAAAATTTGAGCCATCCTTTTGTAACAGACACTATTGGAAGTTGGTGTTATCACCTGACTCAAAACCAAACCAAAGCAACAGTGTCCCTTATATATAAGTACTGTCTGATGATACAACTAATCCCATGTTTTTATGGAAATGTTCCTTAACAATATTCTTTTGATAAATAGTAGTATGGCCTTTGAATCTTTCAGCTTTTTTTTTAAAAAAAGATGTTCATAGCAGTTACATTGCTTTAAAAAACTGAAATTACCAGACACCTTTCGATGAGAAAATTAATTTATGCCACTTTTATGACACACATTAATAAATTAATTTATGCCAATGTTGTTGTGTTTTTTCTTTCAGATTTTTACTAGAATTTTGAGGAGTTTAAATCTTCCGGTGGGAAGCAATCAAGTTGTTGTTCCAAGATTCTTAACAAATGCTTATGATGTAGGACATGCGGTAATGTGGATCACAGCCATGATGGTTAGTAACTTTTTTCACAAAGTGAAACAAAAACTAATGCAAAGCTTTAAGCAAGTATGTATTTTAAATTAATGTTTGTTCCATTTAGCTCACTGCAGAAGTGTGTTTTTAGGCTATCTTTTGCCCAACTTTTGTTTTTTAAGTACATTATTACATAGGATCATAGGATCATTAAGGTTGGAAGAGACCTTTAAGATCATCGAGTCCAACTGTCAACGTAACACCACCATGCCCACTGAAAGTTCACTGTCCCTTTGGAATGTGGATGGAAAGGTTTATTTCACAGTTGCTATCTGTGACACTCTGGACATGAACAGCCAGATACAAGTGCCACTGTGAATGTACACTTGGGACCTGCTGTACAACTAAATGACTCTTTTGGGGTGAATTTCATCAGATCAGATAGAGAGAACTTGCTACTTAGTGCTGAGCTGAGAGTGGGGAAGGGAGGGAATTTGCAGATGTGATTTGATGCTTTGAGGTACTGCCGTGGTGAGAGTGCTCACTTGTACCTCATACTACTGTGTTACCTGTTCATTTTAACTAATTCTGCTGTTTATTTTTCACAGGGTGGACCAAGTAAACTAGTGCAGAAGCACTTGTCTGGATTGTTCAACAGCATTGCCTCTTTTTACCATCCTTCAAATAATGGGCGATGGCTGGTGAGTTTTTTGCATGTCCAGACAATAACTTTGCTGTAATTTCAACGGTCACACCTGTCAAATCAGACACATTGATTGATGCATCATGTGCTCCCAACAGCCAGATTCTGTTGATTGTATAATATTTTGAGGCTTTAGTTTTCAAGATACGTGACTGTACTGTCATTCAAATCATACTTTTTATCCTGATGTCAGAACCACAGCTAATGGGGATATTCTTCAAATATCTAACCAAAATGTAGTCTAGAAATTCAAAACTAGATGTCTAATTCATACATAGCTAGGAAAAAGAAGTCAGCACTTTAAACGAGGGTGATATACAACATTAGTATTACTTGTGTGACATAGCTTTTGTATCGCTGACCTACTGCCTACAAGATAGCAAGATCTAGTTATGATTACCAAAGCGAGAAAGATAGTGCATATCTAGCTCGATGAAGCATAACTTTTGATGATGTAGCTAGTGGAGTCTTTTGCTAGAGAATGTAAAAATCTCCCTGTGATAGCTGGTAGATAGTGTAGATTAGAACAGCAAGGATGATAGCAGTGCCAAAGGAACTGACTTGTTCTAGAATGGACTATTTGCTTAAATGTGAATGTGCGGAGAATGCTCTCAAAGATGTCATGATTGTAAGTAATTGTGACTCTTGACTATATCCTTTGTATGTGTTTTTAATGTTTTTTTTTAAATCATAAGGCATAGATAGTGCTGGCAGCACAACTGCTAATGTTTTGGGAACTGAAGTTCAATGACAAATTATAAATGTTGTATTTTAGAGCTCTTCTGAGTTTTTTATTGCAGTTGTGTAACTTCAAGATATTGGCTTATTAATTGTCTGTTGTATACTTAGTAACTCAGATTCTGCTGCTCCCATGTACTGAATAGCATTTATTTTATATTCAACAGAACAAACTGATGAAACTACTTCAGAGGTTACCCAGTAGTGTTGTCAGAAGGCTGCATCGTGAGCGCTACAAGAAAGTGACGTGGCTAACTCCTGTGCCTGATAGTCATAAACTTACTGATCAGGATGTTACAGACTTTGTAAAATGCATTATTCAACCTGTTCTTCTGGCTATGTTTAGTAAAACTGGAAGCCTAGAGGCTGCCCAAGCCCTGCAAAACCTTGCACTGATGCGTCCTGAATTAGTAATTCCACCTGTACTTGAGAAGTAAGTTCTGCAGAAACACTACAATTTCCTTGTTCCCTTCCCAACATAGAGATAAGCAAAGCAGTCATATTAAATGATAAGCAATTTCCTTACTGGGAATGAATGCTCTCAATGAGAGGAGCTGCTGATGTGCACCTCCAGCAATCACCTGAGTCTGAGTAGGGAGTGAGGGAGGAATTTGTGTTTTATTTTATTTGTTTTGTTTGGTTGGTGTTTTTTTAAACACCTGGCGAATGGTTCTGGGAGCCTGTTCACAGCTTGTGCAATATAGGGTGGTCCTCAAGTAGTTTGCATTTCTGTTAGTATTTTGTATCATATAGGGGGTGAATCAGCTGAAAAAGCAACTTTGTACCCTTTATTTATGAGCCACCTTGTACTTTCTCACTAGCTTTCAATTGGGTTGAATATAAATGCTGGTATTGTGTGTGTGTGTGTGTGTGTGTGTGTGTGTGTGTGTGTGTGTGTGTGTAGTAATGAGAATGTGTTTTATATTTCTGTCTTATGTCAGAGTATGTTACAATTACAGATAGTTTAAAATTACTTCTGACTTCATAAGCAAATCATTAAAATATGTGTCTATGTAAAATACTGATGTCTTGGTGCCTGAAATTCCAGGAAAAAACATTGTAACTCCTTCCTGCCTCAATGAAAAGCATTCTTCCTAGTCCCTATCCATGTTCTGCCCCTATGCAGTCTTTTGTACATTAGCAACATGTAATGTAAAAACTGTGAAGAAATTTCTTTGTCTTAAAGAGCCCTTCCTGAGTTCCATAACTTACTGAATCAACTGTTTGTAAAAACTTGATAAATCTGCTCTGACATGAAAGCACTTCAAATTTCAAGCATAACAGTCCTAAGAAGGATAGCAATGGACTATTGGGTATGACTACTTTGTTTTGAGAGCAGACTGAATGTCTGTGCAGTAGTTCAAACTATCACTGGTATGTTTGCCTTGGCTGCAGTTCCAAATTCATTTTGTGGAGTAGATGTAGTCCTTTGTGCTTTGAGTGACATAGGGCAGGGGTAGCACAATGACTTGTTTGAACTCTAGGCTGCTGATAACAGTAGGAAGTGTTAGGCAGTTTGCTAAAAAGAACTTAGTGTAAAAAAAAAAAAAAGTTTAAAGATCACTCTAACTTCACAGTTTTTTATTAAAAAAAAGGTATGGACTTTAAGGTAGTGTTACGTAACATATCTTTTATCTATGTAGAGGCAGTCAAATCAAGTTTTCATGCTTGCCACAAGAACCTTATGCTTTTAAGCACACGCATTGTATTAGCTTAAAGTTCAAACAAGAAAATCATCATAGCTCTGAATCTAAGAGCCCATGCAGTTGTTAATTCCCATACTGCAGCTGCTAACAAATTATTTAATCCTGACTTTATTGTGAACAGGACTGATGAAAAGAAAAGGAAAATTTTATAATAGAGCAATGTCAAGGCCGTTGGAAAAAGGTTAGAAAACAATTTTGGAACCATTGATTAGCTTGCATTTTTCTTGCAGAAATTTTCTACTTTTTATGTAGAAAATAACATGTGCAATCCAATTTTATTTTCTTTGACTTTAGAAACGTTATTGTTCCTAATAAGACTGCTCTTAAACTTTATAGAACTTATCCTGCACTTGAGACATTGACGGAACCTCATCAGCTCACAGCTACTTTAAGCTGTGTAATTGGAGTAGCTCGTAGTCTGGTATCTGGAGGGAAGTGGTTTCCTGGAGGTCCGACACACATGCTGCCTCTGCTGATGAGAGCATTGCCTGGGGTGGATCCAAATGACTTCAGCAAATGTATGGTGAGTACATACATCTTACCCTTTTTTAGAAGATCGTTAGCCAACTAGTTCACTCTGACAGCTTTTTTTTTTTATATATATATATATATATTCATATGAACCCAAGTAACTCTTGTTTCCAGAAGTTCTTAGCTCGATTTTGGTCCTGTACAGTTTTGTACAGTAAGATTACAAGTTTCTTACTTATGATTGTGCTTTTGGCTTGTCAGACAGTGCCAGGTGAATCTTCAACACCAGGTTGTGATAAGCATTGTACTGACTTTTTGGACAGCTCCAAAAAAAAAACCAAGATAAAATAGATGTTCCAAAGCTCCTATCAGTATTCCTAGTCTTTTAAGATCCATAGGAAGATCTTTATCACTAGGTTTTAATTAAATTTTGTCCTCAAAGCCCTTATCTTCAGAAATTAACATCGTTTACCTAGTCAATAAATATTATAGGTTCTTTGTAACTTCAGAGTTCAGTACAAAATAAGTGTTACTTTAGTCAGAAAATCGAGGGGGTTTTGCGCAGTGCTGACTGGTAAGTTCTATATATGAAATCAGAATCTACTCAAGAAACTACTCAAGTTTTAGGGTGGAAGAATTAGTCTCTGGAATTTTTTCTAATGTTTTAGCTTCCATACCCTAATTGCAAAAGCTTTTTAATGTGTAGAATACAGTAACACTTATTAAAGAGCTGTTTGCAACTCTCCAACAGATTACATTCCAGTTCATTGCAACATTTTCTACTTTGGTGCCTTTAGTAGATTGTTCATCTATACTGCAAGAAAGAGATGATCTTTCAGAGGTAAGAGTGCTGTGCAGTTATAAAAACAAACTATAACCTAGTTTCCACTGCAGTTTCTGGCAATGTAGTAATCTTTTCAGAACTGTAACAGGTTTGTTGCTCTCTTTTGTACATGTAAAGCCATGTTAAAAAGGCAACAAAAAGCTTGAAAATGTGTATCATGTTTGCTTCTGTTCAGTGTGGTAGAGCTGACATCAGTGTGCAAATTGGCCATGTATTCTTAGTGTTGCTTCTTAGTGATATGTTGTTGTAGAGATAATGTTAAATTCAAATAGTTGAATATTTTTATGTTCAAAGTCAGCTGCACATGGCCCATGTGTAGTGTAATTTGACTTGGAGATTGCCCTGCTTTGAGTAGGAGGTTGGACTGCATGGTCTCCAGAGGTCCCTCGCCATCTAAGTTTTTCTGAGTCTAATAAAATTGCAGCTTTGTTACCATTAAATTCGTGAAACTTCCTGTCACCATAAAATGTTAAGGTAACAATAAAGAAAAACAGGAAAAAAAGTTTTTATTTATCAGCAGCAGTAGCATCCACTATGGTAGTTGCAGCTGCCATATAAATTGTCTTATCCACTGCTAGAAGACTGTTCTCATAGCTCTGAGAACAGCCAGTAGCTACATATTGCACAGATTCTGAATGCTTGGCTACGGGCAGAGTGTTAATTTTGTCGCCCCAGAGCTGCAGCACTCAGAAATTAGAGGAGTTTGTACACTGAGCAGTTAGAGTAAATATGTCAGCAGAGCCAGGTCTGCCACCACAGTTGGCACTCGCTGACCTCTTGCTGGAAAGGAGGATCAGGAGTAAGGCCAAAGGTTGTATCCATGGATGCAGAGCTGATTTCACCCTGAGAGGTTATTTGGCTAGACATCAAGGCCAGGAAATTTGATAGGACAGTGTAAAGAAAACGTAATAATAATTCCATGCAGTGTACTCGAGACTATTCAAACTTTGATGGGAAATTGGAAGTGTTTTTGAAGTAGTTAATACAGGAAATAAACTTTATAATATGTTTTCTCAAGAAAAGCCAACCTGTTGTGCTTCTTTTGCTTTGAAAAACTGTAGGTGGAAAGAGAATTGTGCTCTGCAACTGCTGAATTTGAGGATTTTGTACTGCAGTTTATGGATAGGTAAGTAAGCTAAGGACAGGTGAAAGCTTGGCATGAAGAATGTAAAACTTTTAAGTTCCGCTTATAACATTGTACTTACTGTATTTGTGTAGATGTTTTGGACTTATAGAGAGCAGCACACTAGAACAAACCAGAGAGGAGACTGAAACTGAGAAAATGACTCACCTAGAGAGTCTAGTGGAATTGGGTCTCTCTTCTACTTTCAGTACAATCCTTACTCAGTGTTCAAAGGATATCTTTAAGGTATGTAGAATACAGGCTTTCTGTCTAACTTTAAGAGGCTTAATTTCCTGTTGTGAATGACTGGTGCATTCAGATTCTTCATTCCTTCTTTGTCCTGTTGTGAACTTTCACTTTTAACCAAGTAAAGGGCTGGGGGGGTGAGAAGTTTAGGACTTTGTGTCAATCTGCTTTATGATTTTATGTACATCAGTATAGAACTCTTAGAATTATTTCTCTTAAGAAAGAGCATCAAGAACCTAACAGCTTATTTTATCACTTTATAATTTTAGGCTGTGATTTTTCCTGTCTTTTGATGATACTACGTTGGATACTAACGTACCCAATCCCATGCTTTCCTTTTCTCTCCCTCTCACTACCACTTCAACTAGAAGCTGTTCCAGAAGCTGTGTGACTAATGGGATGAGAATAATTACCTGGATTAAAATAACTCTGAGGGAGGGGGGTGGAGAATCCATGTTGTTACAGGGACAGATTCTTTCCTTGGGTCGTCACATTTTAGTCTGTTTACATTACATTATGAATATAGTTGGAGATGCTAGGTTTTGTACATTTTGAACTATTGTGTTGAATGCTTTGGTATGGTTTTGTCTGGAGTCCTTTGCTTAATTTAAATCTTAATTCTTCATTGTCATTAAGACTTTAATTTCAAATTTTCCTGATAATTAAAGCAATCATATACATTCTACTCTGTATATAGTTCAGCTTGCCTTGCAATGTATTGGATGGTAATAGGATTTTTAAAAAACATGCTGGGCACTTAAATAGTGTAATCCCCTGTGTATTTGTTAACTAGGGGGTGTCATGGCTTTACTTCATTTTCACATCTGAAATAAGAGTTTCTTTTCAGTGGACTTTTTGAGGGAAAACTTTGTGTGGTTTCTCAGAAGCACCCCAAGCTTACATTAGACAAGAAGATTTATCTGACCTCCTTTTTTCCCAAAGTGAACATTAGAGGAGTATCTCTAATCTCCAGCTGACAGCAATGTCCTATTATGTCTCCAGATAAAGCACTCAGTGTGTGTTGTTCATAAACTCTTGGAGGGAGGGCAATATAGACCTTCCTGTGGCTGAATTATTTTAATGACAGTGGATGCTGTCAAGTATTTTCCCGTTATAGTGTGTTACTATAACTGAGTGTTGCAATAAGAAGAAAAAAAAAAGGTGAAACTCTGCGAACTGAAACGATTTTGACAAACCTTTTGTCACTGCTACACACTGTAGCAGCCTTTGTTCTTCTGCTCAAGGCACTCGTACAATTAGACATAGGTGTGGGATAGAGTGGAAGTCACGTGTACTGATAACATCTAGGATTTTTTTTCCTGAGCAGTAACTATTCACGTAAGTTTTTAATCCTTCTGTTCTGTAATATTGTCAGCTTTAATGGTGATGGTAGTTACATTTTATTCTGCTTTAGGCATTCTGCAGAAAGAACTGTTTTCTCCATCTTTCTACTCTGATTTTTGACTGTGAATCATGTTTGCTGTCTTGCATTTTAAAAGAATTCAGTATTATGGACAGATGCTGCCTTCTGTCTAACATCAAACATTTGATGATACCTAGTTTTCCTTTTTAAAAACAGTAACCCCCATCTTTTGGTACTTGTTTTTAGGTTGCCTTGGAGAAGGTTTTTAACTTCGCTGTTTCAAATATATTTGAGACGAGAGTTGCTGGTCGAATGGTTGCTGATATGTGCCGAGCTGCAGTGAAAGTGAGAGAAAATGTTCTGAGTTTACTTGATCTTTAGTTTAAAAAAAAACAAAAAAAGCCAATACTACTACTTTTTATTATGTAAGATCTTTAACTTTTCTTGTAAATACAGCTGGTTCCTAATATGTCTTCTAAAATTGAATGGTTGCATATAGCAATATTTCAAGACATAAATTCACACAGTATTTTTCTTGTATTTATGTTAAATTTAATACTGGTTTTATTTAATGTTTAAAATTGTGAAGACAGGCTGACTCTAGATTGAAGTCAAGATACCATCTATTCTTCTGTTTTTCAATAATGTTGTTAAAAGATTTATATCAGTATGTGCACTCAGTTCCATAAGGCATCTTTTTTTAAAAATGAGCTATTTATGATGCTGTTTCCAGTGCCGCCCTGAGGAATCCTTGAAGCTATTTGTACCACATTGCTGCAATGTTATAACTCACCTCACAGTCAGTAAGTGTTTAAGATTTCTACTGTTACTTGCTTTATTTTAGGTTGACTTGCTAAACATGAAAATAATGTTTAAGATTTTCATGTGTTTTCCACAACTTCACTTCAATGATGATAAATTAATTCTGTCCATTATTTTTTCTAAAAAACCAAACCCGCAACTATTTATGTGTAATTTCAAGCCTCTATTAGGCTACGAGAGCAAGCGTGCTGCTTTAAAAATGTGGCAGTTGAGGAATATCTGGAGACATTTTAAATTTCATGAAAAGCATTCAAGATATTAAATTAGTTGACGTAACGTTCACTTGGATGTAGGTGCAATATGAGTTGCAAGGTTGCAATAGAAGGAAGGGTTGGGAGTAAACTTTTGGGATGCAAGTATCTGGTTTAGGATTTAGCTTGTTTGGAACACTTGACTGCAAGTGACACTGACATAGTTACAGCAGTGCTTTTTGTTTGTTCCTCTAGATGATGATGTATTACATGATGAAGAACTAGATAAGGAGCTCCTTTGGAATCTTCAGCTTTTGTCAGAGGTACCACAAAGAATGCTATCCCAATACATGTTTAGCATTGAATCCTATTTAATGCCCCTGAAAGAAGAAGAAAATAAACTTCTGCTGTTAAAACAAACTAAACACATGAATGATTGCATAACTTTTTTCTTACCTAATTTTAAATGGGACATAAGTGGCTGCTGTTTGAAAAAATAAGCATACTGTGTGTATGTGGAAAAAAACTAAAGCATTTAATACAAACTATTACTGAGAGGTAGAGAAAGAAGAGGGATACATGCAGGAAAAAACATGCTTTTAGTAAAGGTAAATGTTTTAAAATTAATCTCAAAATGTTTGAGTGTTGCTAGAAAATTTTGAATGGCATCAAGAAGCAATGTATATCGCAGTTAAGTATTACTTTAACTTCTCCAACAGCAGTAGAAGGAGTGGTTCATGTAAAAGTTCAGGCTTTTATTTGAGTTCAGTGTGATGTACAGAATGAAATCTGGTACAGGATTGGTTGAGCAGCATAATCCTCTCTTTAGTCCTCTAGAACAGAACCAGATATGTTCACCTTCAAAATGTTTGTCTTTCCTATTAGATCACTCGAGTGGATGGAAAGAAGTTGCTACCATACAGGGAGCAGCTTGGGAAGATACTGCAGCGAACCCTATATTTAACCTGTAAGCAGGGTTACATTCTGTCCTGTAACCTACTGCACCATCTTCTTCGTTCTGCTACACTTATCTACCCCACAGAGTACTGCAGTGTGCCAGGTGGCTTTGACAAGCCTCTTTCTGAATACTTTCCTATCAAGGCAAGGATTTTAATTTATTTAGGATTAGAGGATTTGACTTTCTTTTTAAAAAACAATTATATACTATATTATTTGTTTTTATTTGGAGATTTCTGAACACAGGTAGCAACAATGGAAAGTGTAATTGAAAGATGCTTTGAAATTTATAGCAAATTACAAGTTACTTAAAATTATATTGATAGCAAAAAATGCATACTAACTGTTGTTTTGAGTAGTTTTATAGCATGACATATTAGTGTTTTATGTGTGTTTTACAATGACTGTATGACTACAGTAAGATAATACAAAGCAAGAGTGCCTGCTTCCATTTCTTCTTCTTGTAATATATGATGCTTTTAATGGAGACACAGCTATCATGACATACAGTGGTGTAAACAGCTAAGTTTAGCAGGAGAATTTTACTGTTCACTTGAATATCCAGTCACAGGAAGCATTGTTGCACAGTGACAAACTTAAGTCTTTCATCTGCTTTTGTGGATGAGAGCTGCAGCCTTTCCTTGTTCCTCTCCCTACAAATGTGGTTATCAGATGTAACAAGTAAGAGTGAGTTCATGGTAAAACAAGTATATCAGTGCAAAGCAATTGCAAGAAAGGAGATACGGTATTTTACAGATAAGCAGAATAACACAAGAACAGTGATTCTGCACTGAGCTTGAGAGAAAATGAAAGTAGAAGTGGCAATATTAAAAATTACTGAAACTGTCAAAAGTAATGTGCTAATCTGCTCTTAAGACTTTGAGGTCAATTAACCAGTGTTACATATGCAGCAGTTTTCAGCTGGCCTATTTGAGTACAAAGTGTATTTTTCTGAAAAGTGTTCTTTTACATAACTTTACAACTGCAGACAATCTAATGCTTGTTACTGAAAGCTAGTACAGTTTTATCAAGATGGAAGATCAAGTTGGTCCAAATACTCATTTAACAAACAAAAATATTAATTAAATGCCCCAACACAGAAATAGTTTGGTTTTTTTTAATTTCTCTTCTGAAATGGAAAAATTCTCTATTACTTTGCTGTTCCATACATAAGTGATTACTTTAGAAAGTGTGTATCAGCTCTTAATTGCCATTAACAGCTGTCATGTCCTTGCTGCCTACTCTGCCCCAGTGTTAGATGGCAGTTCTGCCACTTTCTCAAGTAAATAGTCACAAAGGCCTAGCCTGCTCTTTCTGGGGACAGACATAATAGCAGGCTGCATTGAGTAAGTGTACTACTGCAGTTCTTTGCACTTTTTGTCCAGTCAGATCAGTCCTGCTTTTTAGGAACAGATGGTGAAGTTTTGTAATATTCTATTACCTTATGAAATTAGACAAAGACAGAAAATGGAAAGTGAAGATGGCAAAGGTCTGTCTATTAATTAATAAAGTCCTAAGCATGGTCTTAATGTTTGGTTATGAACTAGTAATAATTAATGATATTTTTCTTCTAAGTACTCAAGTGGTGTTAATTCTATTGCAAGTCTGAGCTCTTTGTAAGCCAAAATGTAAAAAGTTGTCTTTGTTATGGAGTGACTTAATATTATATGGGAAGTCCAACTTAAAATTTAGCTTTCTTTTTTTTTTTTGTCTAAAATGAAAGTACTGTATTTCCTGGTTGTGATTGAAAAATGAAAAGTAGTATTATTAAATGGGCTAGCTTCTTTTTGTTCTCTGTAAGAGTATCAAAAATATCAGTTGTACGTAAGAGTATTTCTGAATTTGTATCCAGCCAAAGGAATAACAAAGTTTTATTTCAATTAGACCAGTACAGTCCTTTTCCTTTTAGTCCTTCCAGGTATGTGTTTTTTTTCCAGGTACATGTAGACATTACAGTAGGTTTAGGATTCCCCCCCTATTGTGGGTTTGGGGTTTTTTTTTTTCTTTGAATTGTCAGGATAACTGCTATACAGCAGTAGCCAGTTCAAGTGTTTGGGGTTTTTTAGTAATGTTAAATGCTATTTTTAAAGACAATTTGCTGCATAGTTTGATTGACAATAAATGTTTTTATTACTACAGGACTGGGGTAAACCAGGTGACCTATGGAACTTGGACCTTCAGTGGCATGTACCTTCGTCTGAGGAAATTAACTTTGCTTTTTATTTGCTGGATACTTTTCTTCAGCCTGAGCTCACCAGACTAGAGCTCTATGCAACTGGAAATCTAGAAATGTCCAGGTTAGTGGTGAAACATAATATGGAGAAAGAGCATTTATTCATTTATGTCTGTTTTAAGTAGTTATTGCTAATTGTACTGGCACTACAAAAATTTAAGGACTAAAATACTGTAATGTTACACTATTTTAAATATTATTCCAATTCTTAACTTTTTAACTCTTAAGAGTACATGTAACTTGGAAGTGCATTTCATAACATAGATAACATTATTTTGAACAAAAGTGCTTTTCAAAAAAGGAAAGACACTTTGTCAGTATAAAGACTTTTCCAGATTTTTTTTTAAATACATAGCACAAATGGTGTCTCCATTTACCTGTAGTCAGCTTTTCCTATAGACTCCTTTATCTTGTTGTTTTGGCACAACCATTTGTGTTCCTAAGCTATGAGGTGGAACACAGAACTGATTTGGCTTTGAAATCTGCCTCTCTGCACTTCCTTCCTATGAGTAAATGGATTCAGTACATATTGTGTCTCTGCAAAAAGTGGCAGTGTTGAAACTGAGGAGGTAATGCAGAGTCAGTGGCATTACAGCTACGAATGGAGGCAAGAATATTGTTGCCCAATCTTGTTAAACTGTTAGTGTGAAACCTGGGTCTCATAAGGATAGTTTCCCAGGCACAAGATAATCATGAGTTTAGTATGTGCTAAAGTGTTTATAAGTATCAAATAGCAAAAGCTAAACCTTGTGTTAAACCTTCACGACCTATATATAGCTTCACAAGCTATATATACTTCAGTTAATGTTCATAGTATGTGATGTTATACCTTGTCTTGTAAAGTGCAGTCCTACAGGAAGCCAGGGCATGGTGTATCAGGCTCCTAAATATTTTTCTTTGTGACTAAGGTCCAACTTTTTTTTTAATCTGAAGAAGACAATATACACTTGGCAAATCAATGCACCAAACTGTAATCAGAAAGTATACTTCAAGTAGAAGAAGAAAGGATATGCTTCCTAGTTTTGGTTTATTTGTATGTGTATTTCTTTTGGTTTTTTATTTTGTTTTTGACACCTTTTATGTAAAGCTGTCAATTCATTACAGAATTGGGTTTCGATTTTGTCAAGGCTTTACTGTGCTACCTAGTAGAAATAAATGGTGGCTATTTGGGAGAATATAGCCAAGTGTATGAATTGCAAATTAAATTGGAAAGCAAGATAGGAAAGCTGCAAGAGTAGAAAATATCGTTAGTTGCTGGGGCAGTAACAGATGTGAATAAATGGGATACTAAGGTGAGCATGTTATTGCTTTGAGTTGCAGTATGTCTGAAGTTTGAATTATTTTCAATTTTTTTTTCCCAGTATTCCACTAAGTAATAATTGGAAATAAAACATTTCCTTTTATGTATTTAGGACCTTCAGAGTAAGAAACTGTCATTTATTGTTTGTAATACAAAATATAACTTGTTGAACACATGCATTTAGAGAGTTGATAAGTAATGTGTGAGTACTAAGAATTATTCAGTTAAGGAGCCTTTTAAGAGGCCTGAAAGGAATTCTTTTACAAGTGAGAGCTGCTTACCACAAAGGTAAGAACAAAGGAGAAGATAGGTAACTATGTACTAAATACTACTGCTTTAGCTGACATAGCTTTTAAAAGAATTCGGTAATTCTCCAAAGTAACACAGAAAAATGTTGTTCGCATAGTTGCATTATAATTTATCTTCAGACTGTAAAATATTCACTCATAAAGAAAGTATTCCCTCATGCTTCTCATGGTGGGAAGGAATCTTCTTGGCCTTGGGGTGAAGAGTTACTGATGGGTTTTACCTGAGAATTAGATAAAATTCTTTTTTTGGGGTGAAGTTGTCTGTTTTGAGATTAGTTTATTTCATTATACTGAAGTTATCTCTACAGTTTCGGAATATAAAATCTCCAAAACAAGCCTTTCAGAAAACAAAGGTCAATGATGAGTTCTGAATAAAGTCAGGTCAAAAAAGCAGAATTTGATATCTGTAAGGCTCCCTCTTGTGTTTAGAACTGATGTAGCTAAAGAAAAAAGCTTTTTTTAAAATGTCACAAAAATATATGGTTTATCATTTGTGTGTTTTCAAGCATTTTAACAAACAAGTAATCAGGTTTTCTTCTTTATTTAAGAGATGATGTGCAGCAGTGTCTTGCTATAGTGCATAACTGTTTGATTGGTTCTGGGAACATTCTGCCCCCTCTAAAGGGAGAAAGGGTGGCTCATCTGTAAGTAAAATTTATTTTTATATCAAACATTCTTAGCAATTATATTCATACTGGTTTTTAGTGCCTATTATCACACAATTGCTTCTAGTGGCTATTTTTAAGGAACTAGTACTAGTATAAAGATATAGAAACTTGAAATAGTGACTTACAAAAATACTTGAGTACTTAAAAATATGAAAATGTTACGTGCTTTTTTTCTGTGCAAGACTGAAATAGTTTTTCAAAGGTAGGTGACAGCACTGTGTTGCTGATGCTACTTTATGTAAAGGAAATGAAAGCTAGGCATTTACTTATGTTTCCCCTCCTCCAAAAGAAGCCTTCAGACTATACTGTATTGCCATCTTTTTTTAGTGTTCCTGTCACCTTGAACGAGTGAAATCATAAACATTCTGAACTTAACTTCTTGCTAGCTGTCTTCTCATGTTTAAATAGGAAATATGTCTGGTTTGAATGCTCAAACCCCTCTGAATAATGTCACAGCAGAATCTGGCTACTGTTGTCAGCATATAGTAGAACTCTAGCAAGAACACTTCAATAAACTTCCATTTTGGAAGTAATAAGAACTTTGTCACATTATAGTAGTTCAGGCTTTAAAACAGACTATTATGTAAGAGATGGGATTTGCTGCTTTAGCCTCAACTTCTTTGGGGAAAATATGTTGAAATATTAAAATTAGAGGCAATTACAAGTTTGATCTCATATTTCTGTTGTTACGTACCATGTTTGAAATACAGAGGGTTTCAGTTAAGCTTATAGCTGCAGTCTGTATTTGGTGACTGTAAAGTTGTTGCTGAGGCTTTTTTACCCAAGTGCTAGCTACTAAAAGTGCCATGGAGTATTGATACCGTCTCAAATGCATGATATCAGGTGCATAGCTTCTGTGACCATCTTGTACAGTGGGAGAGGCTTCTCTTGAGTGTCTGTTAGAATACTAAAGCTAGAGAGCTTTGTGGAGGCTGTCTTTTACCACTGACTATGTAAGAAATTCGGGTAAGTAATCCTTTAGTTAAAGAGGCAGTGCAGGGTGTTCAGGCTGATAATGATTGTCTTCTGGAATAAGGACTCCAACACCTCTCTGGAGGCATTGACTGTCCCTGTACCAGCAGTGAGTTGCTGGTCCATACTGGGAAGATGTGGGAGTATGTTAGTGTTTCTCCTTGATTCAGCCTGAATCATGCCCTGGCAACTGTTAGGAAGAAAGCAGTAGACACTTGCAATTCATATGGTTTGCAGATTCAAGAACAGAGGTTCTGGTGCTGATCCTTCAGAGGAAAAGGATTTTTTCTTCTCGCATGCCTTGGATTTCAAAATACAAGGCTATCTTGGCCCAAGAAATCTTTACGCAATACAAAGTCTGTTGTAGCTATAGTAACTTATTAATCAAGGAAGATACCTGTGTAAGAGCCTAGACAAGGATGCAAAATGCTTACTATCTGATTGTCAAAAACTGAAGCTTCATTTGGTAGAAGAAAGTACCTTACCACCTGTGGAGAAAAGAATTGCAGCTGCCATTAGTGTGTGTTCATGTAGACTGTCTCTGGCTTTGTTTAGAATTGTCTTTTTATATTGTTGGGAAAGGTCTGTAAATTCTTACGGTACAGATTAGGACATTAACCTGTAATCGACTTCCATAAAGTATACAAGTAATTTAGAAGATTTGCTTCACTCTGTTAGTTATCTGTGCTGTCTTGTTAAATATAGACAGTTTACATGAGAACATGCTGAAATCAGTTTGTCCCTGAAGAAAGAAAAATCAGACTTTTCACATAAGCTGAATTTTGGAACTCAGTAGTTCATTCTACTAAATAGCTGCAGAGCTTCAGAATTCACCATTATCTGGTTTTGGACACTTTAGGAATATCGATGAAACATCTTCTGCCTGCTGTAGGCAGGTCTCACATCCAAATGTTTTATGTTTACATTAAGGCCTTTTAAATACATAGTTAAGACTGTTTTTCCAGTGACTTTCCACAGGACTCTGGAATTTGCCCACAGAAGTTGAATGAACTTTGTTTAAGTAAGCTTTAGTTTTCATTCTTTGTATGGTTTGAATTGTTGCAATGGAACATGTCTCCTTAATGAAGGAGACAATCTCAGGGAAGTAGAGTGGGTTTGTGCACAGTGGATTCTACTTTGACCTAGTAAGGTGGACTCAAGACTTTACGGAGACTCTGTTGCACTTCATATTGAATAAATGTTAGATTATTTGTCAGTTTGTTCAACTTTCTTAGCAAGAACAGTTATAAAGGTCAATAGCAATTTAGCATCTTGAGAGATGAGCCTGAGTGGATCCATCCAGGACAGATGGTGTTCATTCTAGTACTGCTTCTTATGAAATCTCTCTTCTGTTTTAATGGATTCCTATATGTAAGCAAGGGTCACAGAAGGGAACTGTTCCAAGAAAGATGATGTCCTCTGTACTGCCTTATTCCCTCTCCTTCCTACCCCAAGAAATAACTGGAGTATTTTTAATGAGGGGGATACCTTTGGTTTAGAAAGCAGTAAGAAACGGCATCCTGTGAATGCTGTTTTCTGTCCTATACATGCATAAAATGTTACCCAGTTTGAATGTAGGAGGTGACTTTTGATGAACTTTCTATTAAAGCAGAAAAAAACAGAACTGTTGCTGTATTGTGAGTTCCTGCATTATTTCTCTGTAAGGTAGCAGTTTACATTCCTAAGTCCATTCTCATTATATATAGTGGGAATGCACCTAAAGCACTCAAATTATTTGACACTTAACGGTACTTATTGAAAGTGGCTAAGTCCGTTACCCAGAACACCCTTATTTTAAGTACTGTGTGTTCACAGTTTGTCACTATGAGTGTTCAGTACTATGTTCACTGTCCTAATGTGGCAGTATAGGAGTATTTTTGAATGCAGGTATTGGTAAATGGCTTGATACGTCTACGTAGAAAAAACAAACCAAAACAAAACTACATGTATACTTCTAAAAGAAATTTGCACAGATTTCCTGTCAGATACTTCCTATGCCACTTTATACCAATGAACCATAGCTGATCACATGCCGTGTAGTGCAGCATTGTTATTTATGCTGGCTGTAAAGTAGAGTGAAGTAGGTGTAACTCCTAGATTTTCCTAAATTTGTCCTTAAGGACATCTGAAGATTCTTGCCAAGAAAGATAGATGATGAGTATTTGTCCCTTTATAATCTTCCAGACTGCTCACTGAATGAAAGCCACATAGATTGGGAGGAGCTTGGAGCTATGCAATTTGAACCTCTGTAAAGGAAATATGTGGGTGGAATGAACTCTAAAACTTTGTGTGTAGTGGGATGATGAAGAAGATATGGTGGTTCCCTTAGTACTGTGAACTCCATCTGCCTACAGGCTGCTCCTGCCACCAAGGCGTTTTTTCTCTGGCCATAGGGGATTTATTTTTCTGTCTGACAACTGAAAGCTACCCAAATATTTGCAGACCTTGTTTTTGAGGTCTGCTTGCAGGGGAAGGCAGTGTCAGGAACAAGGGAGAAAGGCTGCCTTCTTAATTATGAACAGGTTGTAACAGCATGGGACCACTGTACCTGACTTGATCATTGATTTAAGTGACTTAGGCATAACAGTGCATAACTAGTACAAAGCAGAATGACTTGACTGAGCAAGGAAGTACGGTTTTTTGCTTAAGTAATAGGGAAAACTAGTTGTGACAAACAGCCAATATATAATTTTCATATGTCACAAGCTGGCCAAATACTTATTTCATTATTGGTTGTCATAATTGACCTGTGTTGTTGCATAAAATGCCCATGCATTACATACGAGGTTTGGGTTTTTTGGGTGGATGAATTTTAAATCCCAGTATTACATGAATGTGGTGGTCTTCTAGAAGGATGAGAACATAGCAGAAGTTAGAAGCATGGTTTTTGTAAGAAAATGAGTGAATCTCGATTCAAGTACTTATCCTTTCTGCTTTGAAATAAATTGCAGAGGTGAATGCATAAGACTGTTTTCTGTTAACATGGGAACTATTTACTGCTTGGTGTTTTGTTGTTGCTATAATTCTTCTGAAGTTACTTCTAGAGTAGGAAGATAGAGCTGTTGCAAATATACTCTGCTCCACTAGTGTGGAGACCACTTCATTTTACTGTAGTAGTAACAGGATTCTGTTTTATTTGATTTATAGATGGTGTATTACAATGGATCAGCATCATTTTATGGGAATAATGTTTAAGAGTCTCTTGCACTTTTCACATCTTGAAGTTTTGTGAGAAGTCACTTGGTCCATTTCTGTGGACTTCTACAGGGTTTGTTGTTCTTCGGTGTCAAACACCTGAGAGTACCCAGTAATTTCAAAATGTCTTTTTGTTTCTCTTTGTTAAGAATAGTCTGTTTTGTCTTGGCAGTTTGTGTTTATTTTATTTATTATCTGTTGAAAATAGATTTACTTCTTGAATAGAAAGCTTTTTTCTTTTGGTTTCTTCTTTTTAAATTTATTTATTGTTTGACAAAACTGAAATGGAATAAAATTTCCCAGCTTTGGTCTGATGTGTTCTCCCTGTTG
Source organism: Mesitornis unicolor (assembly GCF_000695765.1). Taxonomy (NCBI): domain Eukaryota; kingdom Metazoa; phylum Chordata; class Aves; order Mesitornithiformes; family Mesitornithidae; genus Mesitornis; species Mesitornis unicolor. Next base: position 35,802 of record NW_010176884.1, on the reverse strand, counting down.
AAATGAAATCATGCCCTTATTTTCATGGCTTAATAAACAGTGGTTAGAGGAGAAGTTTCAGAACTTCTGTTTATCTACAAGTGTATACTTTGGCATGAGCCAAAGTTTTCATGTTGATTCATTAGTTTCTCCTATTTCTCTTTTTATTTTTTGATACTTGATAGTCTCTGAACTGAAAAGTGATATTTATAGCAGAAAACGTGTTAGATTGTCCAACATATGACTTGGGTATGCCCAAAAGTATACACTGTGTGTTTGTGTACATAAACACACTTAGTGTACACGTCAGCACAGCTGTTGTGAAGTGCTTGAAGAGAAACTTCCTTGTTTACTGAAATCAGGCATAAATGGTTTAGGTTTCATAATGCTCCAACTTTTTCTGAGACCAAGCAGTTCTTACATATAGTTTGGGATTTTCTTTATTTTTTTTCCTTCCTAATTTTGAGAAAAAAATTCCCATGTTTTTTTACATGGATGACCCAATAATGTATATTTTTCCGAAAATCCCATCAAAGCTTAATTAAAAAACACCTCATGCAATTTAAATGCTTACGGTTTCTGTGAATATTTCATACATGGGCAGCTGTTTAGGGAGATTTTAGGCAATTCAGTAGAAACCCATGGCACGGGAGTTGGACTAGATGATCTTTAAGGTCCCTTCCAACCCAAACCATTCTGTGATAAAATTGTGTGCAATCTGGGCACAATTCATGCACAGATAAACTGCATAATTGAAACTTGTCAGAATTTGAAAGAATAGTTAAATTTCAGTAGGAAATAGAACTTTAATAAATGTTATTGGTGTTGACTTTTTATTTTTCAGCCTGTAAGCAGCAAGGAATTTAAACTTCATCTTTTCTGGAAGATTGAATAAATTCTCTTCTGAAGTGCCATGCATAACAAATCAATAGAAAACTATTTAATGATTGAGTAATGTATATTTATACTATAATTCCACAAAGTGATCGTAATCTTTATTAGAGATGCTGTTGATTTCAGGTGTGTTCTGTGGATTACTTTTTTAATGCAAAATGGATAGTTACAAGGGAAAGGAAAAAAAGGTGTTGAGGAGGCTGCCAGAGGTGTGAGGAGCAATCCATTATGACAGCAGTAGTTTTTTGTGGCTGAATTAAGGTGTTCAAAGCTATAGAGTCAGAGCTGTGGCAAATGATGAATACCCATTTTTTCTGTGCCTGCAGAAACATAATGTAATGGTTGCTCTGCCACATAAGGTGTGTGCAGGTCTACATAATGCTTCTGTGCTCACAGTGTACCCTTTTCCTTAAGGGGCCACTGTAATTGTAATGGATATCAATGTCCTTCTGTTATGATGACTCTAATGGTGTGCAAGTAAAGATTATTTCAAATGCAGACAGCATAAAGCTCTCTAAATTTGAGAAATCTGTCACTGATGTTGATTTCCAGTTTGTTCACTTCCCTTTCTTGCAGCTTACATATTAAGAAGGTAATGCTAAGCAGCTGATTTAGGGAAGCAGAAACAGGGTTACTCAGAGAACATCCATTTTTTTGTCTCCCTCTTAAATACAACTTGGTTAGTTAGGATGCTGTATTGCTCCTACTTGTTCTATAGATGTTGGTAGGAGCTTTCTAATGTCCTTTCACTGAGGTGTGCAGATGATGGGTCAAGGATAAGACCGCTTCTTGTAAATGTGTAAGGATGTGATGTGGTATGCTGAGGGGCAGGGCTAGCTAACCTCTCTTGGCATCTCCAGGAAACTTCCCAGCTCTGCTGGGGGAGCTGCACACAGGAAAGGAAACAGTTACTCCTCCACGGTGAGTAACCCTGTTTTCTCGTTGTTCACCTTCCGACTGTTGTCTCTTAATCTCTTATGTCACAATAGGTTGATGCAGCCCTTGATCTAGTCCTCAACTTGGCAGCGAGTGTTTTTTGCAATTAGAAAAATTTCCTCTGCGATTGGTTCAGTGGAGTGATGATAAAAGTTATTTGTCCCTGAAAAGCTGTATCTGATTGCTGAACTGTACTTACATACTGAGGAGTATAAAGCGCTCTGTGAAACATCTGAAAGCTGAAAAAACATAGAGCATCCATTTTTCTCAAATAAAGATGCTTTATTTCTTGTACTGTGGCAAATAAGAGAATGAATTCTTCAAAGTTCAGTTTAATTGGGAGTTCTGTTCCAGCTATAACTTTGGAAACTGTCATAAGTTTTCTTGGCGATTTGTGTTGAAAATTGTTGATATAAAATGAAGCACAGTGTTGTTTATACATTACGTGAAGCATTGTCGTGAGTCTTGCTGTCAGTATTGACTGAAGTTAAGGGAAACAGTTAATGGCTCTTAGTTTTCTGTGTCCAAAGTAAAACACTTAGAGTTTTCTCTGGCTCAGTGGCTGACACTTAAAATGCTGAATATGACTAGCAGGATCTTAGTTTATGGGTCAGCTATACAACTTTATTGCATTTTGAACATAATATTTTCATCCTATTAGTAGCCTCGTTGTAATAAATGGTTCAGCCTGTGGAGTAACATCATGGTGAGCATAAGGACTATACCAGGCTAGTTTGTGATTGCTGGATGCTATGTGTTGAGTTGTTCATCTTGGCTTGCTCAGGAACCTGAAATGTAGAGAGGGCTTAGAGTGTTTTTTTTTTTTCTTTTTGTTTTAAATATTGGAGGTTTGGTTTGGAACTTGGCTAGCTGGCAAAGAGCAGTTGAATGTGTTTTGCTGAGAGTGGGAAAGAAGCACGAAGAGTTGTAGTGTTTCTGTAGACGACATGAGGGAAAACTGGAAAACTGCACTTCAATTTTCCTTGCCTCATAGGTAGGAAAGCCTTCTGTGAACTTAATTTCTGTATTTATATTAGGGGAAACTGTTTAAGGGTAAAAACGTATCAAGATACTGTTGAAAGGATAACTACTATGAGCTCACTTACCTATCAACATATCCAGCATACTGTACAAAAAAGAGTAATTGCTTAATATCTAACTTCCTGAGATTGTTTGATATATGTGTTACCTTTTTTTAAGAAGTAATAGTATTTGGAGTGGGAATGTTCACTTTTTTTCCCCCAGGTGTTAATTGCAGAAATAGTCCCTCTCTGTATCTTCCTAACTGGGAAGATCTGATCTTGGAGAAATACACAGCAAACACTTTGAAAGGCAATAATGTAGATGATTCTAAAAGAGCAAGTTTGTGAGACTTGTATTTATTTGTTTACTCAGGACAAAAGTACTGGATTGATGTTGGATAGTTCGGAAATTGTATTAGTGGCCTAATTGTACTTTAAGCACCTATGCCAGTGCTGAGTTTTGGAGGGGGGGGGAGTGGGAAGACTCTTGGAATGGCTTATTTTCAAGTTAACCTAGTGCTACAACGAGGAAAATGAAATAAAGATTTCACTTCTTGACTTTTTCAGTTAAGAAAATTCCATTTCAGTTTGACTTATGGTGCAGATGTGAGTGTTGCAAGTGTTGTTTACAAGCAATTAGTTTACCTAATTTTTGGTTGCAAGTCTTTTTCCTTCATCTAATCAGCACATTAATTGTAGTTCTTTTGTTTCAATGTGTTCACTTTTAGAGGAGAAACGTGACCCTTATTTCTGGTTCTGACAGATAAAAGTTTTCCATTGCCTGAAATACAGAAAGTTTATTTTAGTATCTCGTAGCACATGCTCAGCTATAGAATTTATAGTGTTTTCTGATGTGTTATTTAGCATTTGTAATAGGAGTGTACACGTATTGCTTCATATAGCTTTGTTCTGATTATACTGTCAATGCAATTTTCTGTGAAGATTATAGGGATTACCTGTTGATACTATTTGCTTAATATAATACACTGGTGTATTTTGTCCTTGAAAACTTGTATTTTTCTACCTTAATGTTTTATGGGGTGAAATTGTAGGTTTAAAAGAAAAAAAACAACAAACCACCAAAACCCCAAGTTTATGTTCTTAGTCTTTTAAATTCATTGGCATGTGATATCTGAGTCTGTGGTTTTTTGCATGGTTACATAAAAGCAAATCCACAAAGACTAAGAATTCACTTTTAAAAAAACATTTTTGATAGATAAGTTTGACCCAGATCCTGGAAGAAGCTAGTGAACTTCATATAGCAGTAAGTAGGTAATTGGTACATTACTTTACTTTATAAAGAAAGGATCAAAGTCAGAAAAGCTTCCTCAGCTTGTCAGGAAAGGATTCTGCCTCAGCAGGCAAATTCATCTGTCCTTTCTAGACTAAGACTAGCAGGAGCCACACTTGTTTTGATGAGTGTGTTCATAGGTTTGACAATGAGACCAAATCTCCAGATATTTAACTGAACTGATGAGGTTCTGTTAAATGAGAAATCAAGATTCTGGGTTCAAGGTGGTGTCCTTATGGTGTACTTATCTCTGACAAACAGTCTCAGCCATAGGTATGGTTGATTTATAAATGTTAGAACTTAGGCATATTATTAGTAAATCCAAACATCTTTGGATGCTAACTGGCATGAAATTTAACTTGTCAAAATTAATTAGATGTGATTTGAAATTCACATAGTAAATGATTTCCATAATGTGTAGTAATACTTGATGTGTTTTCATGCAGGGTCCCAAGTCTGGTGTCTTTGGAAGAGACAAAATTGTACACTGGTGTTGAATATGGTAAGTAGATCCTAATTCTGTTCAGGTTGTAAGCGTTTATTGAATTATTTTTATTTCTGCTGTAGAAACAGTAGGTTCTTATAATTTTTCTCTTTATGTTAATGGGCTTTTTTGGCCAACACAAGTTCCTGTGTGCACACAGTTTCATCTTCAGCAATGGTATACAAGATATAAATCTGCTGCAGTGATGTGGCTTGAAATGAGAGCTCAGGTCCAACCCCCAGCTCAGAATGGTTGGGCCCTTGTACCTCCACACGGATGAGAGGTGCAGAAAGCAACATCAAGCACCCAAGGACTGCACTTGAGAGACAGGAGGTATCAAGGCATAACCTGCTGAAGGCTGTGACAGCTCTATTAGAAGAAAACTGTTTTCAGGCTTTGTGTATATTCTTAATCATCTTTCAAGTGAAGATGGGCTATTTAAATAAGAACTGAGGCACACAGTAGCTGCTTATCAAACTATTAAATGATTTTAGGTGCTTCAATACTTCTAAAATCTGGTCCGTTAGTTTGCTAATGGTGAGTTTGTAGCCGTATAACCTGTAATAGAGAATAGAAGTTTATTTAGTGATCTTTAGCAGCAATTAAGATTTTTCTGGCTTAAAACTTTCCAAGGAGACTGTTTCCATCATTGATCCTCCTTTTGTCTGCATTTTTTGTTCATTTTTGTTGCATTTAGATCAGAAATGTTTGTTCCCCTCCATGTATTCAAGGGGAATAAATCCCCGGTCTTTTGGTGATTTGGACTCTGGCTTGATCACCTGATATGTAAAATCTGTGTTCTGTTAACTTTCTTTTTGACACTGTTTAATGTGTTACTCAGTTTCCATATGCTAAATAATTTGCCTCAACCTGTTGTATGAAATTAAGCCAACTGTCAAGGCAGATAAAGAAGGTTATGTACCTATAACAAACATACTGTTGACTTGATAAACAAAAGAAGGCCCTGTGAGAGTGGTGTCCTTAGATATAAGAAGGTGGTTATTTTTATAATAGTCCATACTGCCGTTTCTGAATAGTCTGTTCTGACTTAATCTATAAATTATTTTTAATGCTATTGTTGAATAAAGAGAAAATGGGTTTTTTGTTGTAGATTTATCAAGAGATAATTACCGAGAAAAGATTGCGAAGATTACAAGGAAATTGCTGCGTAAGTTTAACCACTCCTTTATCTAAAAAGCACTGTGTGCTTTTAAGTACAATTTTATAGATGAGAAACTTGTTCCATTTACTTTGCCTATAATTCTTAAACTTAAGCCTTGTAGAAATAAAATTATTGTTAATTTTCAAAGCTCTTTTCCTGTCTGAAAAGAAAATATTTTTCTTCCAATTGCAGGCTATATACTTGACAATTCGGAAGATGATACCAAGTCTTTATTTCTAATAATAAAGGTATTCTTATAATTTGTACTACTTGAGACAAGATTACTCTTTTTGCAAAATAATCACTCTTTGTCATCTTTTTCTTTCTACAGATTATTAGTGATGTTTTGCAGTTCCAAGGGTCTCACAAGCATGAGTTTGACTCACGATGGAAAAGCTTTAATCTAGTGAAAAAATCAATGGAGAACAGGGTCAGTGACTTTTCTTTGTAAAGTTTAGTTGAGGGATGGAAGTAGTTCCTAATGTTCAGAAATACTTTTTTCATATTTTTGTTACTGTCCTAATCAGTTTTCCTAATTTTGAAATCTAATTCCTTGATAAGAACATTGTTTTGCAGTGCTTTTGTACCTTTATTGGGAAATCTCATGAGTAAGCATTTCTGAATTGTAGTAACCCGCCAGTTTTCATATATTCGTGAACCAAAGTCTGAGATTTGGTGTGATGCTCCATTCTGGTCCTTGATAACTGAGAAATTTCTGTGAGCAGAGCTTCTTTTTACTTAGAGTAATAGGCAAATAAACTTTACCAGGGCAAAAAAATCAAGGTTGTCTGCCAAGAATTCCTATATGAAATTTGCCTGTTTCTAGAAGGAAAGAAATATATGAGGAATTCAGTCAGAGCATATTGCTAATATGAATACTAAAATTTGGTTTACATTTCTATATTTGTTTGCAGCTTCAAGGAAAGAAACAGCATATCAGAGCTCTGCTGATAGACAGGGTTATGTTGCAGCATGAGGTAATATTTTTCACTTAAATCTTCAGTAACTACTTTACTTGAAAAGCTGATCTGCTATGCTGTCATTTATCAAAAGGTGCAATAATCCTGCACTAGTGTTTCTCATACATGTGTGAAATGTAAAAACAATGTCTTTTATTTGTGTTTTCTATGCAATTTAGCTGAGAACACTAACGATGGAAGGCTGTGAATACAGAACTTCCCACCAGGAGATGATCAGAGATCTTTTGTGTTTGTCCACAAGTTCATATGGTCAGGTAAGGAATATGCCCTTTTAAACTGAAATATATGGAGTGTTTTGTTGATCTCTCCAAGCTATGTTTTCAAGATCTTCACTTATCAATTTATTTCCATAGCAACATGAAATATTTACTGATTTTCATTTTAATTAGTTCCCAATTTTGGCATAGTTTTTGCTTTAAGTCCCTTTGTCAAATAAAGATCAGAGAGGCTGCCAACTTAGGTTACAAATTTGAAATTTTTTGAGGGACTTAGCTCTAGACTCCTAAAAACAATAATTTAATTTAAAAAAATATACCAGGTTGAGGTTTTTAGATGTGATTATATCATTCATGACACTATTTGGAACACTAAGTCTGCCTTTAGGAAGCAGCTATGATGGCATCCTGGTTCTTTAAAATGCACAAAACAAGTGTGCTGATAGTTGGATACCAAACTCTTTGCCTGGTGGGAGGTCTGCGTTAGTATATACATTCAGAGCCATCCACAGTGTCTATAGGTGCTTGAGGGCTCTGCTATCTGTTATTCTAGTTGTTTGCGTTTCAGATTATCTTAAAAACACACTGTTTGGCAACATAAAAAAATTTCTTTAACTTTGTAGCTGTTCTCAGGTAAACGCTAGAAACAATAAGTAGGTTTTTATAAACAAGTGTGAGCAAGGGTGAGAGGAAGCATGCTATTTACAACCTTCTACAAATAATTTTGTTTCTGTGCACAAAAACATCATGTAAACTCTGTGCATAAGTAACTGGAATGGGTAAGGATCTTATTTTTGTATAGTATATTTTTGGTTCAGAAAATTTTGTAGTAATATCTCTATTCTCACAGGTCAGAAGTAAAGCTCAGCAGGCCTTCTTCACAGCTCTGGGAACGTACAATTTTTGTTGCAGAGATATCATTCCCTTGGTTTTGGAGTTCTTGCGTCCAGACCGGCAAGATGTCACTCAAAAGCAATTTAAAGTACTGTCTTATTAACTTTGTTTCACATCTGTCTTTTGAAAGTGTTTTCATACAAGAATTTTTAATGGTGAAAGTGAGATTTGCTTGTTTGTCAGTGTGACTTTGATATTTTCATGGCATATAGTTAAGCACAAAACTGTATGTATGTTAACACCTATTTTTAAATTATTTAAATGGGAATTGCTACCATGCCTGGATTTGATTATTTCTAATACTGCTCCAGGCAGCTGTAGCCTGTATGATATTACTGATGTGTTTAGCTGGGCACTGTTGTTCTTGTAAGACCGTTCTCCAAAAGGTCCCCAAGACTTACTTCCAATTGCCTGTGAAATTGGACCATTTCTCACATACCTCCCACTTAATCATAGAATGTATTGGGTTGGAAGGGACCTTTAAAGACCATCTGGTCCAACCCCCCTGCAGTAAGAAGGGACAGTGTTACCAGATCAGGTTGCTCTGAGCCCCATCAAGCCTGACCTTGAATATCTCCAGAGATGGGGCTTCCACCATCTCTCTGGGCAACCTGTTCCAGTGATCTACCACCCCACTATTGAAGAACTTTTTCCTAATATCCAACCTAAACCTACCCTTTTCTAGTTTAAAACCATTACCCTTTGTCCTATTGCTACAAGCCCTAGTGAATTATCTGTGAAATCCAGCCACTCTTTGTTTCACTGTATAACTCTTGTCAGCTTCTTACATGATCACCTGTCTTGTTCACCAGTTTGCTTCATCATGTCCAGTAGTTATCCACAGCCTGTTCAGTTGACATTTCAGGTGCTTTGTTAACAGCATTATGATTTGCCTGCAGCCCAAACATGAGTAAGTTCACAGAAAGGCCAGGTTCATTGATCATTGACTTAAGCTTCTTCATAATGTAATTCAGAAATGTCAGCCATTCTGTGAATAAATTAATTGTCAGAGCTTTCAATCTCATTAAAATGATTCTTTAGCATTAAGAGGATTCTGTGGAAAAATCTTCAGTACTTTGACAATGAGGCTGCATAGCTGAATGTTTATGATACATTTTAAAGGTATGGTAATGTGAAGAATAATTTTTATTGTGTGAGTGCATCCTTATGTAGACAGATATGATATATCTGATTTTTAAAATTACATCTTTCATTTTGCAGGGTGCCTTATATTGTCTTCTTGGAAATCATAGTGGAGTATGTTTGGCAAATCTTCACGATTGGGACTGTATTGCACAGACATGGCCAGCAATTGTTTCTTCTGGACTTAGCAAAGCTATGTCCTTGGAAAAACCATCCATAGTTAGACTCTTTGATGACCTAGCAGAAAAAATCCATAGGCAGTATGAAACAATTGGATTGGACTTTGTGGTAAGTGACAGATTGCTTGGGGATAATGTCTTGGATTCTGAGAGCATTTGATTACATAAATGCTTGAGACTCATATATATTATTTGAGTTAGTGTTTTGATGTTGATTACGTTCTTATCTCTGCTACAGAGGGATGTAGATGTGTATTTTTGAGCCTGAAGTAATAGATCTTCCTGTAATACTATTGGAATTTGTAACTTTTTGTTGATCTCTAAGGAAGCCTCTTGCAGAAAGGAAGTTTAAGTTGCCTTTCAGTGTTAGTGTGGGTCATGCTGACAAGGTATGAAGATGTGTGTTAGTAGGACAGTGTCATCAAAGTAACGTTTGTCAGCATTTGTAGTGTTGTCCTACTGTGCTAACACACAGCACTCGGCACACAACTGCTTCTTGCCTAATCACTGGGATAAATGGCAGGGTACTTGTTAATAAAGTGGCATTCATTCTTAAAAATAATTTTAAAATAATGTAATGCTTCAATGAAATATTAAAGTTTGTTTTTACATTTATTTAAAAATAGAATAAAACATGTACTTGGAGAAGCAATTCTGCTGTGTGAACACAAAAACTGTCTTCCCAGGTTTTTCATGGACTTGTTCATGTGGGCAGGAAATTCTGCACTCTTCATATGATTCCGAACTCTCCTTATTTCAAAACAGAAACAAATATATATACAATGTGTAAGTTGCTGCTCAGTCCTCAATCTTTGCGTTCTCTGTCAATAGGTTCCAGAGAAATGTGTTAAGGTAGCTGTTCTGCTGCAAAATTCAGGACATCCAAGTTCAAACTTGACAGGTCTTAGTTCAGATGAAATTCAGTTAGGAATTGAGCGACGGAAAGAAAAGAATGCTGAGGCTCTGCGGTAAGTTAAACACATTAAACACTTTTAATGCTTAATACTTACTGTATATTAAATGTAATAATCCAAAATTGCTAAACCAAATCTTAAACTCAAGAAATTCAGTATGTCCGAGGATTGCTTTGGTGTGTCTTCTCTCCTGACTCGGCAGCCTCTTTGCTCTATGCTCGTATTTCCTTCCTTCCTCCTCTTCCCTGTCCTCCTAGTTTGTGCTGCACTTACTATATTGACTTCTTACACCTTTTGTTAAGGAACTCTTACTCTGTTTTTAAATTATACTCTTAGTAGCATCTGGTTGATGATTCCTTTCCCCCCCCCCCCAGAAACTATGAAAATTTGATCAACATGCTGCTAGACTCTGTGGAACAAAGAAATCTGTAAGTCTTCCTCTCTGTGCATAAGAACCTTTTGTTTTTTTTATAGAGGGGGAGGAGTGGATTAGAGGTGGCTAAATGAGTAAGTATCAGTTGCATCAAGAAGCGTAGATAGCATGACCAGAATTAAGTAATATTTTTTTCACACTCAAGTTAGTTGTCCGAAAGCAGTTTGTCAGTAGCAGTCTTGCATAAAATTGATTCTGGCTACCTTCTTAGAGAGTTTTTGCAAAGGTGTCTGTAGAAACTAGATTTCTGAAAGTCCTTGTGTGTTTGCATATGGATTCTGCGTGCCCAAACAGGAAGTTAAAGGCCAATATAGGTGAGTCTTGTGTTACTTGTGTTAAGGTAAAGGTGTGAATGAGTCTTGAATTTGTTTTCATTGCGAGCTTGATTTGTTAATATAAAGTATCATTGCATCTTGGAGTTTAGCTTTGTTGTTAATTAGTTCAACTTATTTTTTTAATATTTATTTGTTGGTGGGGTGAAAGCTCTGCTTCTCTCTGCATAACACTGACATTCAAATAAGTTTTAATTGGTACCATAATGTTTGTGTTTTAAAACTTTATAAGAATAGCCCTATAGGTCTGTATTTTACATTGAAATGCTAAGATCAAAAAGGCAACATTAACTGAATGTTTGATTGCTCTAGTGTGTTCCCAGAGCACTGGAGGTTTCCCAAATGATAGTTAAACTCATTGTCTATAGCAGTGGTGCAGAACATGACTAAAGTTAATCCAAACATATTTATATAATTTTAATCCATATTAAGCCTTTCTGTGCAAAAGCAGTACATGCAACTCTGCTACTTACTGTCTGGTTTCTGATATTTATTTTATTTCTATTTTTTTTAGTCCCTGGAAGTTCGAGCACATAAGCATTGGTTTTCTGTCTCTGCTCCTGAGAGATGATAGGATACTGCCTGTCCGTGCCATAAAATTTTTTGTGCAGTGTCTCAACCATGATGCAATTGTAGTTCGTAAGGTAAACAAAAGAAATCTTTTTGTTTTGCGACATAGTGGGGTTTAGACCAGATGTTTGTGGTGTCTTTCTGTGAGAAAGCAGAAAAATTGGGCTGTACCTCCCTCCTCACTCTTCAGCCATGCATGTGTACAAAAGTTCCTGATCCAAGAAGTCTTGGCAGTGCTGTAGCCATGACATACCATGTGTAAAGTCTGCAGACTGTGAAAAATCTGGAATGTACCTAGACATTTTTTCTTTCTTTAGAATTATTTTGCAGAATTTCTTCTGCAGATGTCTGTGTTTTCCATCTGCAGCTTATTACTTGAATTAAGCCATTGATGTTAGATTTGTACTTTTCATTCTACTTGTGGCTTTAGTGAAGCTTGAAAACAATGTGCACTTCCTTTTTTTTGTTTCCCTGAAATTGATTAGTGGGGAAGTTTTTGTGGGCTATAAAGTTCACACTTAAGCCATGTCCTGTATCCCCTGAAATGGGTGAGAATTACATCTTTATGGGGAGTATCAGCCACTGGGGTGACTAAGTTCACTGTAATTTTCACTGGCTTTTTAGGGTGCCAAGTAACTGGCTTAAAAAGTGTCTGTTATGAGATGATTAGACACATCCTTGGTAAGTGTATGGAATGGATATGTTAACGTTCATTTTTTTATCTTTTAGATGGCCATCTCGGCTGTGGCTGGTATTCTTAAGCAGCTTAAAAGAACACACAAGAAAGTGCCCATCTGCCCTTACAAAATAAGTAGGTTTTATTTAATATAAGAAATGTCCTACTAACACTGATCCTAAATTTTTTTTGAAAGCATATTTTTCTGGTTAAATTAAACATAGAATCACAAGCTCTTCATTTCTGTCTGCTTCTTAATGTCGTAAGCAAACAAAATAGATAATATATTGGTCATTTTTTAGTTGTTTTTTTTAAACAGTTATCCTTGCAAGTGTGTATTAAGCTACTTGCTTATTCGAAGTGAGTTAAAACTCCAGAGATATGGTTATTCACCTTTCAGAAAGTCTTGTAATTCGTTAGAATAATTTGTATATCTCCTCTTTATCCTTTCTAAAATAATTTCAAATGGCACGTTTATATAAATTACTAAAGGAATCTCTTCTGTTAGTGTTACTTTCAATCTCCTAGGGTAAATCTCTGTACAGATTTGATTGGGGGGATAAAAGCTCCATAGAATCTTTTATTAAAAGTGAGTCATAACATTTGCTGGGACTGATAATGAATAAGTTTGATGGAGTATAAATTCCTCTTTAACCAGGTGGAAACCCTAAGCCTTTCTGCATTCAGGCTGGTGACAGACCAGATAACCAGTGGCTGCACTACAACAGTCAGAGTTTACCAAAGACTAAGGAAGCTTGGGAGTCATGTTGTTTTGTGGAGAAAACACACTGGGGATATTACATGTGGCCTCAGTGAGTATCATTAAGTGTTAAGATGGAATTGAGAGTCAGCAGAAGAAAACCTGTGGGAAATTAACTATTGTTTGTTGGATTTAATTCTTTAAATTGAAACAAAAAAACCCTGATTTATTTTGTCCTTTGTGCTCCTTGCTTGTTCTACCACTTCTGGGTGGTTTTTATGGTTGTTTTTTTAAAATTATTTTAATTATTTATTTTCTATCTCTTTCTCCTTGGGTTTTGTGAGTACTGTAGGCACATATTTGATATGGCTATTTAACTGCTGGTTTTAAAATTAAGTATCCATGTTTGAAAATTATATGCAGAGTATTCTATCACTAGAATAACTAACTTTATTATAGACTTTTTTGTTGTGAGTTTTGCTCTTTTGGAGTTGATAAATACTATTCAATATAGAGAATATAGAAAATAATAATAAACTTTGGAACGTGTAACTTGGGTTTTTTATTGTTGTTGTGGGGGGGGTTTGTTTGTTTAATTTTTTTTTTTATTTGTTGGTTTTTTTTTTTTCAATCTTTAGAACTATGACAGTTTATGCTCCAGTTGAGCATCAACCAAAGCTTGGGCGAAGGAGAGATGAGCTGACAGAGGTAAGGGTTTCAGCATGTTTCAGTTTTGTGGTTTTTTAATACTGCTTCTCTTCCTTTCTTTTTTAAATATTGTCCAGAGATTACTGTGGAGATCAAATACTGTTGTCTTTTAACCTCAGTATTGCTTGCCATTTAGAGAGACAAAAATATGTTGAAGCACATTTGTTTTACTTGATTGAAACCAAGGTAGAGATTGAATTTGACTATGCAATTTCATGGCATGGATATAATAATGTTTTTAACAAGCAATAAATTATAACTATTCTGAAACCTAGATCCCCACAACATTTTAAATCATATTTTTCTACTTCATTTTCATATTTACTGTGTGAGCATATGAGAAGAAATTATTATTTTAATGTATTGCAGCTTCTCTGACAGCAATCATGGAATAATTGTATTAATGAGCACTTTCTTGTTCCATTTCACATCTTTATCAGAGTTTAGAACAAGGTAATTAATGACAGTGGGAATGTCTACTCTGTAGGGGTTGTGCCAGTCAAAGGAAAGACAATCCAAATTCATTAATGAAAATAAACATCAGGAGTCTTGCGAAACATAACCCAGTATTCCCTATAAACTGAGGGGAGAAATGAATAACCGAGGCATGATTTTTGCCAAAAACAGAACTAAAATGCAAAATGGGATGTGGAAAGATTGGGGTATCGCTGTGATAATCAAGCATCTCAAAGCTAATATTTTATTCTTTTTTTTTTTTAACAGGCAGAACAAATTATATATGATCACTTTTCTGATCCCAAGTTTGTTGAGCAGTTAATAAAATTTTTGTCTTTAGAAGATAGAAAAGGAAAAGACAAATTTAATCCTCGCAGATTTTGCCTCTTCAAGGTAATTAGAGTTCAATAACTAAATTGATTCCATTTTGTAGGTAATTATCAAAGTGTGGAAAAGCCACACAGTACTTGGCTTATACCCCACTGTTGCAAAATGTTGATTTTTTTTTTTTAAAGGTATGCTGCTATGATTAATCCTGTTAATCATCTCTTCTGATTAAGTACTTAAGGAAACACTTTTAGAGTAATATAAAATTATGTAGCATACTTGGATATAATTCTGTTACAAAAGCAATTTCACTTTCTGCATATTGAAATCTGAAGCACTTCACAATCTTATGATCTTCTTATGAAAATAGTGGTTTAGACAGATAATCACTAAAGGCATTTTCACATCTTATTTTACAGGGCCTTTTCAGAAACTTTGATGATGCCTTCTTGCCAGTCCTTCAGCCCCATTTAGAAAGACTTGCAGCAGACTCCCATGAAAGCACCCAGAGATGTGTAGCTGAAATTATTGCTGGCTTAATAAGAGGTTCTAAACACTGGACATTTGAGAAGGTGCTGAAGTAGTATTTTTTTGAGTGATTCATAGAAGTTAAGGAATAAGTTTGAATTATTAAACATATGAAGTTGAGGGCTTTTAATGTGTCACCTGTGAAAGGACTGTAAAGTGTTGCAACATTTAGTGCTTCATTGCCAAACTTTGAGCACAATTCATAGCTTGCGTTGGTGCCTATGTAATACTAAGTGTTAGTGAAATGCTTCAAGATTAAAACTAAGAACAGTTTGCTGGTAAGGAGATAGCAAAGCTGACGTGGTTTGTAATTTCCTATTGGAATAAGTGCTTATGTCCACCTTGGACTATTACAACTTTCTTTAGTCCAGACCTAGCTGTCTAGAGTGTCTTTATATGAATTTCTGTGCTGGAAAATAATTCTGGGAGAATAAGATTCTTAATAATAACTAAAAAGAAATTTTAAAATTGGAAGTGGAGGTGCAAGGGATAAGTTACTTTGGTGTACAAGTCTCCTATCCTACTAAAAGCAAAGTGTATTCAGTCTCTGATAAAATTGTACTTAAATCACCATGGAAATGGTGCATACACAGTCCACAGTATTTCTGAACACTTTGTACACAAAATTAAGATGAGTCCTGAAATCTTACCTCTGATAGTATTTATTTCCTTTTATAAATATCATACTCTGGCTGCTTCTAGAATCAGTATTGGTTTTCCATGATTTGAAAAGATGGGAGGATTTGGGCTCACAGAGGTTAGATGGCCTTTTTGTCCTTAAATAGACAAATGTTGTCTTTCACATTTCTGCTGAGCAGGTGGAAAAACTTTGGAAGCTTCTCTGTCCATTGCTTCGAACAGCCTTATCCAACATTACAGTGGAAACATATAATGATTGGGGCACATGCATAGCAACCTCCTGCGTAAGTACTCCATATTTAGTCTTGTAAAGCTATATCCAGATGGTCAAGTTTTACAGATAATATGTAAATAAGAGCTTTACGAACAGAGGTATTTGAGTATATTTTTATCAGCTAAAACTGAGAACTATAAATACTGCATAAAAATAACATTCATTTAAAATCTCATTGCTTTTTTTGAAATTGTATTCTCAGACAAATACAACATTTTAAAAATGAAATAAAGTATTTTTAAAGTATTTTAGAAGAGTTGTGTAAGGTTAGTGGATGATGATAATGTGTATGCTTGCTATGTTCAATTTTTCTGGGAGTTTTTGAACTCAAATTACACATTTACTTTTGCTTTAAAAGTGTGCAGCGTAGCATTAAGCTGTGAAAACCAAGTCTCAAGTTATTTTCTAACATACAGTAAGATTTCTATACATTATTGTTGGACTGAGAGTTGTGGTTTCTGAGAAGCAGGGTAAATGATAGTCCACAAATATCTGGGATCAGTAATTTTTTTAAATTACTTGGCAAAATTCAACATAGTTTGTCAGTCAGAACTCTGGCAATAAATTAGCAAAATTCAGATGTGATTAATCATACGTGTCAATAACAAGGCTAAAATTCCTTCTATTCTTATCATTGTATTTACCAAATAATTATAACTGCATGCAGTTTCATTGGGTTTTCCTCCTGTTGAGGTTCATTGTGAAAAGGTATTTAACTTTGCACTTGCTTAACAGAATAAACCTGAGGGATGCAAAGAAAATGTCTTTCAAAACTTTCCTTTATATGTAAGACATACATTTACATCTTTTAAATTTGCAATTTGCTTATATCTCTGATTCCTCTATTTTCAGGAGAGCAGAGATCCTAGGAAACTGCACTGGTTATTTGAGTTGCTGTTGGAATCTCCATTGAGTGGTGAAGGAGGATCATTTGTAGATGCATGGTAAAATTAATTTTATCTGTTTTATTGTGGCTGAATAAAGAAGGAAATAAAGCATGGACAGAATGTATTGGGAGCATATTGTGCCAGCTGGCTTGTAGAAGCAGGGAACAAAAGCGCACCTTTCCAATTAGCTTTCCCCACGCAATGGCAGTTTCTTCATTATTATTTTTGAATGTAATGAAATCTAGTTAACAGAACGTGAAGGTTTAGGACTGGCATAGCAGCAGTACTGTTGGTTCTTTCTGTACTTTTTACCTGTCTTTGCATGTAATTCACACAAACACACTAAACATTCCTAAACAAGGCTTGGAGGAGACTGGGGAAGAGAGGAACATTATTTTTTTTATGACTAAAGATAAGCTGTTCTGATTTCTAGCCGGCTTTATGTACTGCAAGGTGGCCTTGCACAGCAAGAATGGAGAGTACCGGAGCTGTTGCACAGACTGCTGAAGTACTTGGAGCCTAAACTCACCCAGGTTTACAAAAACGTCCGAGAGAGAATAGGAAGGTCAGTGTTTTCTTCTGCAGTTCTTGGGGTTTTTTCTTTTCTTTTTTTTTTTTTTTTCCTGGGGGGGAGGTAATTGAGTATTTAAGTAATGATACTGAAGTAGTGACTGCTTATCTTTGTGTGTGAATGCTGCTGATAGAAATCAGATAATTATTGTTAAGAAACTTTCTTCAGAAACTTCAGCTGACTTCTCTGTCTTTTATTGTATATGGCCTGTCATGTTCTATGTATGATATCTCTCAAGGTCTTAAAAACCCAACCAAACAACTTAAAAAAAAAACCAAACAAAAAACACCAAAAAAACCCCAAAAAACCATAACAAAACCCACCAAAAAAATCCCAAGCAAACAAAAAAACCACCCAACCCACCTTACTGTATTTAAGCCCTAATAAACCATAAATATACAGGGAGTTCTTTAGAGGGCATTTTGGTGAAATCAACTAGCTTTAGATCTGTTTGGGTGGTTGTAACTTAGTAGTTGTCTAACTCTGCTTGATTCACATATCTACAAAGAGGGTATCTGAAAAACATTTGTATTTAAATAACTTTGAAGTGAAGCTAAGAGGAAATTTTCTGTAAGTATGAAATTTCAACAAATTGATCTCAGATCACTTTTATCTGTGTTCTTCAGACAGTAGCCATGCTAACTGTGTTTTTGCTTTCTTTGTTTTTCTTTTAGTGTTTTGACCTACATATTCATGATAGATGTTTCTTTGCCAAATACTGCTGCAACTAAATCTCCTCGTGTCCATGAATTTACTACCCGGATACTTGAAAATCTTAAACCCCTCATGGAAGCAGATGAAGAAATTCAGAACCATGTTATGGAAGAGAATGGGATTGGTGAACAAGATGAGCGAACTCAGGGCATTAAACTCTTGAAAACTAGTAAGTTACTGAATGGGGTTAAGAAATGGGGAGTATTTTAGGACATGACTGAGGTCTGCAAATCTTATAGTTGCAGTACACAATTGCATGTCGCAGATCTGTGCTCCATCAGGGTATCTGTTGTTTCAGGACTGAGGTTTATAAAGTCACCTTTACAGGGTCAGACTATCAGTATAGATCCACTCTACAGTGTGAAAATCTCCCAGGCAAATCTTGCAATAAATTTGGTCTATAATTAGTTCTGAGATTATTACTATTTTTGACCTTCTCAATCAGTGATCATTTCTCTTTATATAAACAGTTCTGAAGTGGTTGATGGCAAGTGCAGGACGGTCCTTCTCTACAGCTGTCACAGAGCAACTCCAGCTTTTACCCTTATTTTTCAAGGTAGATGCTTTAATCGCTGCTTTATTAGTCATGTCTGATTTAAAATGGCTTCTGCATAGAAAGCAAAGTTATAAGAGACTTTTTAAGTAAAAAGAAAACCAGTAATGGTAATAAAAAACCATGCATACTGACAAGGCCTGAATGGGTTTTTTTTTTATGCTTATGTATGTCTACAGCTGGTAATCTATCCTGTTAAATGGCTTCCTGACAATAATGACTTGTAGGTGAATGTCCTGTACATGTGTAATTTGGGGGGAGGAAGTGTTTAATTTGAAGGGGGGGCAGAGGAGGATGTGTTTAATTCATGAGAGTGGGTATATTGTTTCTGTTCTGATCCTTATCTTTTGTTGTTTTCTTTTGTTCCATGATTACGCAATTCTTTCTAAACGGTGGTACTTCTCTTGGTTTTCCTGGCACCTTTAATCCTTGTGTTCTTTTATGAAGCTGGGTTATGCAGTGCTACGTATCTGAAATAATATTTGCATGGTCCAAAGCATATGTCTTACTTTACATCAACATCGATCAATTATCCAACAATAATGTATGTGACCACAAAATAAAGGTTTACTTATGTGAAAGTCAACTTGAAATTCTGATAAAGCTTTCTCTCCATTTTGGTCCTGCATCCAAAATACTAAATTAATTGGATTTGATACCAGAAAAATTGCAATGGGGAACCAGAGTCTTAACAGTACCCATTTAATCCTCCTCAAGAGCTTCAGGCTAGCCATACTATTTAGATAAGTAATACATGATGTAAGCAT
Source organism: Mesitornis unicolor (assembly GCF_000695765.1). Taxonomy (NCBI): domain Eukaryota; kingdom Metazoa; phylum Chordata; class Aves; order Mesitornithiformes; family Mesitornithidae; genus Mesitornis; species Mesitornis unicolor. The sequence continues at coordinate 16,574 of NW_010176884.1, read as the reverse complement.
CACAGATTATTGCTGAGAATATTTTAATGCTATATTAATTTTTCCTAGCTAACTTTAATCTTTCAGCATTATATTGATTGTATTTTTCCTAGACAACTGTACTTTCATGAGATTAAACTTATTTTCAGGATTTTGCTGTTAGCAATGCTTATTTACTAACACTAGCATTTTGGGTTTTTTTCCCCTCTCTGATCTCCTTTTATAGATTGCACCAGTAGAAAATGACAATAGCTATGATGAGCTCAAAAGAGATGCTAAGATGTGTTTGTCGTTAATGTCTCAGGGTTTGCTGTATCCTCAGCAAGTGCCTTTGGTACTTCAGGTGCTAAAACAAGTGAGTGTGTTCTAAATAGCTTAAATCTTCTTGTTATCTAATACACTCTAATGTTTTGGGTTTGGTTTCTTATCCCCCCATAAGATTATACAGTAGTTGTGATATGAAGAGAATCAAACACTGGTTTTCTTAGAGGTGAAAGGAAAGAGTTTACTAGAAATGTTTTAAAACATTCTGAGAAACAGTAAATCTATTTTAGTTTGTTTCCTACTTCCAAACACCTTGTATCCCTATAAGGAACTGAACAGTATTTTAATAAATTAAAATTTAGTTCAGTCGTAGGGCATCACCTAAGCCTGATGCTTTCGATAATTCAGACTTCCATACACACGTGGAGATGAAAGTAAAGGAACTTGAAAAAACTTTGCTTTCCAAATCCACTATATTGAATATATGTCGTATACACAAACATATATACTCAAGCAGAGTAGAATTTATCATTTATTGATATCTACCTCGTGACTGATGTTGGAAAATAATCAAAGGGAGAAATTTGCCTGCTTTGTCCTATACAGCATTAGGTATCTGCTAAATACTGAGTTATCTGTTAAGTAACAGTATGCTTTGAAATTAAGCCTGTTATAAATTATTGATTAAATAATAATTGTGTGCTTTGGAAACTAAATATTGTATGAAACAAAAATATCTGAATAAGGGAGGTTATTTGCAACTGTCCTCCAAAGTTTTTCTTGAATGTTGTTAGCTTTACAGCAGATAACTGCTTTCCTTCACCTTCTTGCTTTCTCATACTTAATATTTTTTATTATTTGTAGACAGCAAGCAGCAATTCTTGGCATGCTAGGTATACCATATTAACCTACCTCCAGACCATGGTGTTCTACAATCTCTTTATCTTTCTCAACAATGAAGTAGCAGTCAATGACATTAGATGGCTGGTTATAAAACTCCTGGAAGATGAACAGCTTGAGGCAAGTAATACCTTTTCTGGAATGCTTTGTTTCACGTGACTGGTTTCTCGCCCTTGTAAAGTTTTATGAAAAAGCTACCAGTTGTAAATAAATACAGCAAGTGTTTCTACCTTAGCATTTTTCCTGGTTTGAAAATGTAACTAGATTTATAGGATTTATTTCTTACTCCATTTTTTCTTTTAATATTCCATTCTAGGAAAACAGCTGATCAGAAAATACTTCATTTCTGATTTTTCAAAAGTTTGATCATTCCTACTTTTTCAACAGAATGGAACATTGCTTTGTTTCCTTCTTCGTTTTAGTACAGCTGAAATAGGGATACTATAATTTTACTATAAATACTAGCATGGATGTTGGTAGAAAATTCAACTTTCAACAAGGTAAAAATGTCTTCCTGTGTGAAAACAGTATAAAACCACTATTACTTTATAGGTCTGTTGCTCATTTAATCATATCAGCTTATTAATGACAAAAACATATTTTTTAATACGTCCAGCTCACTATGGAACTATTTCCTTAGTTATAGGTAGATTTTCCTTAGTTTTGTGAAAGATGCGTGCTTAATAGGACAGAATTTCTGTAGCAGATGCCGGTACTGATGGTATTACAGGCTATTAGCTTTTTGAATCACGTAAGCTTACTTGTCTGTCTGGCAGGTTTTTGTCTCTTGAGCTAGTAGTATATACAAATGGAAGGAGATAAAATCCGAGATCTTGGCTGTGGTATGTGCGTACTGTTGAAGATCCCTGTACGAATGCACAGGGTGCTTTCAGAAAGGGCTATTGGCATCACAAGCTTGTTCTTGGGAAAGAAAATCCAAAACAGAAAAGGTGCCTCATGTGAATCATTGAGTCATGTCTGTCAGGCTTCCAAAAGTTGGGGGAGAATCACAGAAGTATTTTATTTCATATTGCTAATTTGCAGAACTGAAAGCTTGTATTAAATGATGTCAATTTAAGTATATTTGATCATGTTCAAGCACAGTGAAGAATCTTTAGTGTTAACCTCCAGTCTGTTCCATTTACCCTGTGCCATCGTGTTCACTGTTTTTTGTGCTGTTGGCAAATATCAATGAAGTCCTTCTTTTTTGTGCTTTGGTGTTTGGTTTTTTTTATCTCTAGTAAAAAAAGAGAAGATTCTGAAGGGTGAAGCCCTTCTGCCAAAACAAAGATTCTGGTTTAGGTCCTGAGACTTACATTTTAAAACGTAGTTATACCGGAGTTGTGAAGCTTGCTTTTGTGAATAGTGAATTGGAAGTAATTTCAATATATAAATTAAAATTTCCAGCTTAAAAGGTTTGACATTATGTGCATTCTATAAGCACGTGTAATACTTGAAGAACAACATTTAGACTGCTCACCCAACTGTCCCAATTTCAGTCTTCAGATGAGCTCTCCTGTGTCTTTCATGTCACTATTTGTTACAGTGAGCTGGAAAGCAACAAATTCCAATCCTAGACAAGTTGTTTCCCACACCAGTAAGAACACTTACCTTATAATCTCATGTCACTTTGAAAAATACCTTTTATTCACTTTAATAGAATTTATCTGATTATTTTAAATGTGAAAATTATTCTTCTGCACTACAGAAATGCAAATAAAAAAAGCTTATCTATGTTCATTACCACTTACGAGCATGTTGTTACCGTGGAAACTTTCACTTTTCTTTGAGAAGTAATCTTGTTCTTTCTTGATAATAATTGGCAAGATGCAGTATCTTGCAGAGTAATTCCTATGTATTTTTTTAATGTTTACTTTTTAAGATGAGAATCACTAGGTTAAAACTAGTATTTGGTGTCCTTACCCTGTAGAACTGAGATTTTGGTTCTTGGATTTAAAGAAACTTTTTTTTTTTTGCTTATTTTGATATAAAGGTGCCAGACCTAATGATCCAGTCCATTTTGTTCTTTGCTTTAATACGCAGTTTGCGCTTCTGATATAGCTAGAACTACCATTCTCAAACTTCCTGGCGATTTCATTTTTTTTCCATAAAATCATTGCAACAAAACTTGGCAAATGACAGTGTCAGATGACCACACTCAATGTCAAGTAGCAATGTGACTGCAATACTAAGTGAGTGTGAGTCATAGGACAGTGTGGCTTCTATCGAATGCGTATTTCATGCATCTGCCTTTAAGCATGGGTTTCTAGGATTGAAGCAAGCTGTACATAAATGGTGGTGTGGGAAATCCTCCTGAAAGTCAGGAGTCATGGAGCTGGTGGAGTGCTATGAATGTAAGAGCACTTGTGACACTGCAGCTGATAAAGGGAAGAAGTATACAGTCCGAAAAACAATGTATTTGTGTACACCGGTATAAGCACCATTTGAGTATCACGTCTAATTTTTTAATGTTGTATAGGCAGGTGGAGAGAGCTGCGAGAACGATTTGAGTTTGGGAAAGCGTGCACTAAATAATTCTATTCACTCAGTCAGAAGTAGAGTAAAAGTGAAAATGACTGTGTTCAACTTGGAGTTATGGTTAAAGTGATAGCCTAGTTAATCTGAAAGCATCTTTCTTACATTTTTCTAAACCATAATTTGATCTAGGCAGCTATCTGCTTAGGTGCTTCATATGTTTGTATTTTTATAAATCAGTGTACTGAATACGCAGCACTCATGTCTTGACAAACATTTTTCATATTCTACTGCAATATTACAGTAATGTTTATAATATTTGTAGTATTTTTGTTTAAGTAGCCATTTGCAAGTACTGCACTTAGGTTTTGCTTCTGCTGTTGAGTGGTTTTGTTCTGATATTGTAGACCTCGGTCGGTCAATTCTGACCAAAAGGAAAAAAAAAAGAGCAAAACAAACCATACTTGATTGGAAGAGTATTCCTCTGCTGCTACTCTGCAGTTTTTATATTCTCTAAATCATCATGTGAGTGTGATGGCTTGTAAATTACTTAATGTGAGATGATGTGTAGTGTTAGGTCATAGGCTGGACTTGATAATCTCAGAGGTCTTTTCCAGCCTCAGTTCTGTGATTCTGTGAATGATTAGCTTGTTAATATATGATTTTAAAGGCTTTGCTTAAAGGTGCTCCTTGCAGCAAAGCGTTCCTTTTAGTTAGATGATTAATACAGCAAATAGTGATGTAAATGAGTACAGTTCATTGGGGAGCTTGCTCACTTTACAGCCAAGCTTCTTTCTGTTCTTGTTCTTGCATTAGCATATCATGGTTCATTTAATAGCTTAGCTCTTAAGAGACTCACAGATTGCTGATAAACAATACTGGCAGACTTTCACTTTGTACTTTATGCTGTTAACAAAGTAGATCACATTTGAATAATTTCTCTTAGAAATTTAAACGGAATGACGTGAAATCTCAAGAGCTTATTGTTAACTTACTGTGTTTAATTATTGCAGCACTTGCAGCTATACTTAATGCTTTGTGGAGGTTCAGAACACTATGTTCAAGGATGTAATTTATTATAATCTGCTGTATTGGATTCAGGGCATTGGTAGGTGTTTGTATGCCAGATAAACAAATGTTCTGTTTACAGTTAGATGTAACAGTATGTACTTACCAAAAAATCTGGTGACTGCTGTCAGTGTTTCCACAAGTTTTCAAGTTGGTAAATATAGGGAAGTTTTTGTCAGCCTGAAATTGTTGAAAGTGGAAGTGAGCTTCAGAGGCACTCCAGGTTAAATATGATCTTACAGTTCTGTAACTTTATGGCTTGGGAAGATTTGGGTAGATTAGATAGATTGATAAACTGATAGGTTTTACTTGCTTTTAAAAGCAGGTGATTGAGTTGTCTCTACTTGTAATCCACTAGCAATGTGCTGTAGCTGTTTTAAAAGGAATGGAAAATGAGATCTGTATTTTGAATAGGTTAGCAGTTAGATGAAAAATTCATTTCGTCCTGTTCTTTTGGGTTTCTGTGTTACCGAAGAGAATATTTTTCCCAACCTGGAATTCTGTTTTTTATTCATATAGTGAAAAGAACTGGTACTCAGGACAACAAAGTAAATAATGCTGGAGTGCTCCAGAACTGAATTGTTGACCATAAACCGCTGAAGTTAGTTGTCACTGCTTGTTAATCCAGTGTCTGTTGTGTTTCTCAAAGAATTCTTGTGCTGTGGGTAGAACAGAATCAGCTTTATCTCATGAACGTATCTTCTCCCTTCTCTTGGAAATGCTGTTCCGCCTGTGTCAATTCTGATGTCTCCATGTACGTTTGTGGGGGAAAACTAAAGGCTTTTGAATAAAGTATGCTTTGTTTGCTTAGTGAAACTATTGCAAATACAGACTATATTAAAAATTTTGTAAAGCAGGTTGATTATTTGGGGTAGGGCATCTTCTTCTCTTTCAAAGTCTGTTTTTAAACTTTCTAAAGCTAATCTAGTCTATGATATATGTCTTGACAATGGAGTTTAATTAAGTTATTTGCTTGAGTAAGTAGGTCACTTTATGACAAACTATGTAAAGATAGTTCTTTATTACAATAGAACTATGTTTATTAATCTGTAAAGAGCCATACAGTAAACCAGTTGTAGTTTATGATCTATGAGATAACAGGATATTATTTTAAAGACTTTTCTTGGGCAGAGTTTGGTAACTTGGCCTAGCCAGATGTTAAAAGGATAGTAATAGCCTATAAATACCTGCTTCTTGCTGTTAACGTATGCTTAGTAATTGTGTAGTAATTGTACCATCTCTGCTCACAGGTGAGAGAAATGGCTGCTACCACACTAAGTGGTCTGCTACAGTGCAATTTTCTCACTATGGATGCTCCCATGCAGACACATTTTGAACAGCTATGCAAGATGAGGTTACCGAAAAAACGAAAGCGAGATGTTGGTTCAGTGGTGGATACAATTCCTTCCGGTGGTAAGAAAATTCCTTCAGAGACTAAAACCATGCATACTGATAGGACGTTAGGAGGAAATAAATCTTTTGCGCTACACCGAAATGCTTATTCTGCAAACACTCCAGGTGGAATAGGATTTGTCCTGTGGTTAAGCAGTATTTAGAAAATTAACGTATACCCAGAGAAACACAAGGCCTGTTGCCCATGCAATTTTTTTTTTTCCTTCCTATGCATCTATAAACCATAATGGCAAATTATTTGTTCTTATGTATCTTATTGTCTGTGTCTATGTAGTGCAGATCCTAATTCTTGTTAAGTGCTTAGAAAATTTGATTTACAGCATAAGTGATGAATAGGAATACACTATTTTCAGAAAAGCAAATAATTTTAATTATGTATTCCTACATTAATTTATTACTTTTCCAGAATCAACACTAAAGAGATTTCTAACACTAAAAGAGTTTCTCTGCAAGAAAGCAGAAGCGAATTGGAGACCCATACACTTCAGTGAATATAGTTGATTATATGGTCTGGGGAAATACCTGGTTTTCTGTAGAAGCTGCTCTACTGTGGCAGTGTTGTTCATTTTTTAGTTTGTTTTTGTTTGTTGCTTTTTAATTCAAGGTCAAAACTCACTATTAGTATGTTGTTCCAATTAGATCGCCTCTTTACTATATAGGCTCTTTTCAGTTATTCCCATGAGTTAAAAATAGCCTTATTTTCTCTGATAACCAGTTTTAAGTTTGGCTGTGTCATTGAGGAATGTCTTAGACAAGACAGTTGTACCTTGCCAGATGTAAATGAATATCCTGCAATTGCAGACTTGGTTAAACGCCATGCTGGTGTGCTAGGACTTAGCGCCTGTATTTTGTCGAGCCCGTATGACGTACCCACGTGGATGCCACGACTCTTGATGGATCTCAGTGCCCATCTTAATGATCCTCAGCCTATTGAGGTAAAAATACTGAAGTCGTTTCTCTATTCAGTATAACACATCTAAAATATGCTTGACTCATTCTGAGTTCCCCTTTCCTAGAGAAAAATAGGGAGGTATTAAAAAATTTAGCTGCTTCTACTTTTTATTAAATGGTTCCAAGTATATTTGACATCATGGACTGCTTTTAAATATTTTTGGTAGTTCTGTTCTTGTTTTCAGATTTAAAGCATAAACTTAAAGCTGCAAGAAATGTATCTATAATGAGGAAAAAGTATTTTTTGATTTGAAAATGTCACCTTTTTTCTGTTTTGAGACCCAAACCATTGGTTTGAAATACCCAAGGAAAAGGAAGATGGGGAGCACATTGCACTTACAGTTTATAAGGATCTGCTGATTTTTTTTTTTTTTTCAAGCTCGAAATTGTAGGTCAAAGAATCCTTTTCATAAGAACGTTGTAGTCGTGACACTGGTCAAAAAAGTCTAACCAGAACTGTGAAAATTAAAATACTGGGGAACTGGACTGATTTCTCCAGAGTCCTTCTGACCTTTGTAACTGCTCAAACACTATGCTGTACTCAGCAGTTTTTTATTGTATTCAGTATTTGTTTTGTCATGGAGCTTAAATTCATAACTGATACAGATTAATACTGATTGTCTGCTATGCAGATGACTGTGAAAAAAACGCTGTCAAATTTCCGGAGGACCCATCATGATAACTGGCAGGAGCATAAACAGCAGTTCACGGATGACCAGCTACTAGTGCTTACTGACCTCTTGGTTTCACCATGCTATTATGCATAGATCGGTAAGATTATTTGTTTTGACATAAATTAACAAACACCAGTCTTACAAAATTACTTCAGCTTTCTAGTCTAGTGTGGAGTAGGGAGGCATCCCTAAACCACAGGGAGAAATTAAGTCCCTTGCACCCCCAGTGGTCTGTTTAGTATCAGATTTACTTTGGTTAAATATTGTCCATCTTTTTGCATGTCCCTGTATTACACTAGCATTTTGCACTCACACTTGTTTTCTTGAATATTGATGTTCCTTTTCTTCATTTTCTGCCGGTTGGCTGCCTTTTAAACGCCTGGCAGTTTCACTAAAGGCAGGGCACTTGGTGCTTTGTACTTCTGATGCCTCTGAGGACTGACTTAGCATGCCACCCAGTCCAGTATATCATCTACGACTCATGATGGGAAATGACTGCTACCAAGCTGTTTCCTTTTCCACATCATGGCTTTGCTACCAGGTCTCTTCAAACAGGCATGTCCCCAAAGAGTGAATCCATTCCTGGAGTTTCTCTTTGTTATACTACAAGATTCCGATCTCTATTGTATTGTGATGTTTTGTGACAATATTCCAAGATTATTTTTAATTTATATTTTCATTTTGTTCTGTGGTAATATCATGAGGCAGTAATCTTTTTTGAGTTCTTTCCTCTTTTTTTTTTTTTCAGGTTTCTCCTGGAAAAATGAGGATGTAGGAACCTTTCTGTGAAATAAAGGAAACTCAAAGCAATTTATCATGTAGAAAACTTTTGGAAATCCTGATGCCTAATCAAAACCACTTTTACAAACATAAAGACCTGGTTCTATTCAAACAATTTCACCTCCCCAGGGAGCAGCTGTGGGATCCCCCCAGTCTCCTTGTAACTGCACTTGCAGAGCCCAATTGTGAGTTTATCGCAAGACCCTTGTCATTGGCCTGCATTACACATCAGTCTCATTTCTGCTTTCTTGTACAGGGTGACTTACACTGCACATTTCTTATCCTCTCTTTCTGACCCTTCTTCCCAGCTGTTTCAGACATCAAAGATATGCAGAACCAGAGAGTGCTGCAAACCAGAATATTCTCAGTGAAACTCTCAAATTCTGTTGATGCAACTCCTTACCTAGTCAGCATACAATCCCAGGAACCTATCTTTCTCAGAGTTTATTTTTCACTACTTGGATTTGAGTGCCTGTCAGGTGATGGGCTCTGTACCATTCAGTCCACCTCAGGGCAGGATTGCCTTTTTATACCTTCCTTGTCAAAATGTAAATAGCTGCTGATCTCTGTGCAGTATAGGTGATGGCAGGACAAAATGTGGGGAGTGAAAGCTCTTACTGCCTGGCCAGGTCTTCACAAATAGCTTGACTACGTGTGGAATAAAAATCTATGATTATCTGCATATTTTTAAGGGTGAAAAACTATGGGTGTTTCCACATAATTAGAGCCCACAATATGAAATTATGGACTATGAAGCAATGGTTGAATTCACAGAAGGAAATGTATGCACAGTGTGAATAGGCACTGAATGGCTGACTATTTTTAATAACAGCGTATTCTCATAAAGATTGTCACTGTTTGAGCAAGCGTATCTTGTTCGAAGATTGTGGAAGCTCTGTTTTGTTTTTTTGCCTGCAGCTTTGTTCAGAGACTGATACCTATTGGCTATTTAACAACATGTTTAATATGTGTTACATAGTTGTAAAAGACTGTATAAATTGTAGAGGCATTGCATTGACAAAACATTGTACAGTTTGCAACCTTTTGCATAACACCATTGTGAGATTAATTTGTAAAGATTCATACTTAGATGTTACTACAGTAGTAGTTTTGGCTTTTGTATCAAATCAAATGCCATTATTAGTTTTTTAAATTATTTTCTTTAACAGAATATCTCTTCATGTCTGAAAGGCAGAGGTTTTGTTTTGGTTTTCTTGTATCTCATTACTGTCTCATTCAGATTTCAGTGCACCATTTGTGGCCATCTCTAAATGCTGATATCACATATTCTGGTGTGATAAGTTCATGGAATGTGAGGTACATTGAAATAATTCATAAACTGGTATGTGTTTCAACTTTCATGCAACCCTACAGGAGCACTGATAGCATTTCGAGTGATATATTCGAGTGTGTGACTCATTCCAAACTTCAAAGCACAGCAGTGTTCCTGGTGCAGTATTTTGAGTGTCAGCACACAGATGTAACCACTGTATAGCGTAGTGCCAAAATTATTATTTCAATTGTGTACGTAGTTTAAGACCCAATAAATGGATTGTTTGTAACATCTGCATTTTTTTTATTTCTAAAGCTGAAATTTTTTATTTTGAGAATATAACTTAAGGTTGTTTACTGTGCTTTTGAGCTTTTTGTATGAAGCATGGGTTTACTGTGGGATTTGGCAGTGAGTTAGGACAACATTAAGGGTTAATTAAAGATCTAGTTGGTTGGAAAACTAGCTTTTATATTTACGTAAAAATAGCTTGTACCTGGCAAGGCTTGCCAGAAAAACAAACATACTTCTGAGAAGTACACTTAAAATTGGAGAAACTAGTTTGAAGTGGAGAGGGTTTTGCTGATAAATTTTTTTATAAGTTTAAAAGTAATGGAAAGTATTTGCTGTAGAGGATGGTCTTTGAAGTATGTGTTGGTCGGTTAACTGATGGAGCAGATAATTTGTGTCACTTTGCTTGCAGCACAAGCAGCTAACTAAAGGATCCAGCTCTACTGCTTTTTACTGTAGCTGGGAGTTTCTTATTGTATGTATCTGTAGTCAAAGTGTAGCTGAAATTGGTTGCAATGTTGAGGATCCGGTGCTCTGTATAGAATCATTCTATAGTTGGAGTTATGATGGGGAGTAAGTAGGTGGTATTAATTCACAAAAGCTGTTTATAAATCAGCAATAAATTACTTGATCCAAACAGATCCCCTAGAAAATAGAATACCTATTCAAAGTACAGTTCTATAGGATAAAATATACCTGAGGTAGTGTGAAAAAACTTGTACTAATTGACATATTTTGTGCGTGAAAGATAAAATGTTGATCTCCTATTATCAGAATATAGGAACAATTTTTGAGTTCTTCATCAAATATAGCAACTTGATTGCTACTTTTGTTTCTTAATTTTCCCCACGCAGTGTATACAAATACAGTGAGTTCGGAGCTTTCCATCACATTGATGTCTTATGCTGTCTATTCCCTAAAGCCTTAGAGATGAAACAAGTTCAGTACCTCAGGCTGAAGAGGGAGACATTTCTAGCATGAGGAGAATTTTTCCCTTTGCACAGTGGGGAGGTGGAAAAAGATCTTGGAGATGGTCTGGTATCCTTGATAGCCTTAGTAACCATGGGTCTGTCTGCACAAATCATTTCTGTTCAAAGCACCAAAGAGTGGTGGTGCTGTAAGGCAGAATTAATTTGCTGGGTTGTTTTTGGCTTTTTTTTGCTCAAGTTGCAGTGACTTGCTGTCTAGCAACTGCAGAGTATTAACTATATAGTAACTAGAGTATTAAGAATGGAGTCATCTTCTCTATTTCTATAACCAAATAGGTATGTTTGTGCGTGTGAAAACCTGCTGAAATCACAGCAGAGACAAAATACTTGTTTTGCTAAAAAAGTTTAAGAAAATTACCAGTTAGGCAAATAAGACTTAAACTTGTGCTTTTGGGTGGCACCACAGACTGGACATTAAAAAAAAAAAAATTAAAGAGGAAAAGGCATGAAGGTCATTATTTCTAATATGGTGTATTATGACTCTTCCTTTCATGTCCAGGTATCTGCGCTCTCATCCTTTTTACTTCCTTACCAGGCTGCTGGGAGTCCTGTGCTTGGTATGCACAGATGATGTCTCCCGTCAGTTGTTCACAGTTGGACATCCCCAGAATCCCACACTCCATTCAGTCTCACACTTTCTTCCACAGCTTCAGACTTCCTGGAATCCTGCAGCAGGGACTCCAGCTCCCTCTTCCCTGTGCTGTGGAAAATACAGTAACATGGTAAGATGTAAAAGAGGAAAAAAAAAAACAAAACCAAAAACAAAACTTATCAATAGAAAATGCTGCTTGGCCATTGTCCTTGCAAGATTTTAACTTTAACCCGGCTGTGAGTTACTAACTGATTTATTTCACATTCTCACTGGCATTGTGCGGTAACTTGGAAGGCAACTTCTGTGGATCTGCTATCACAAAATACTCGCTGTACACAGTCACACTGCTGCACAGGCTCTGGAGGACCGGATTCCCAATAACCTGATAGCCTTCCAGGCTGTCTACAGGCTTGAGGTAACCAGGTTTCAGGGAAGCGGTTTTGTGGGGGTACAATGAGGTACCCCATAGTGGTAGTATCACAGTCTATTGCAGGGAATTGTTGGTTTGATGACAGAAGAAAATGGAACTGTGGAAGATGTGGAATATTGCAAAGCTGTTTAAGGCAATGCACACACATTACAAGTAGATTGTAATTGGTTTGCACTGAGGGTTTTTTCTTGCTCTTGGTCAACAGGTGCTTCTCAAGAGTTATTAAGAGATATTTAGAAGGGAAATTCCATGAGGTGAGAGGGGAAAAAAGGTTAGTATTCACTCCCTGGAAAGGACAGTGACTCTTAGTAAAGCAGTTTTGAATCGAGAGTTCTCTCAGCACAGATAAAAGCTTAAAACTGTTGCCTACAAAGACTACTAGCAAAATTACCTTTGATTTCTGAGTGCAGTGCGTAGAGGAATTAGCTGCATCCTAACATGGCAGACTTTTTCAAAGGGCAAAAAGGAAAGGGAGCCTTGCTGGCCATGATCCTAGTCTAATTCTAGATTAAATTACTTTTTCCACAAAAGGCTTGTGGAAGTACAGCTTGCTTTCCCTGCTAGGGCTCTCAGCATCTGCAGTGCTGCAGGTATTTTGTATAAATTACCCGAGCAGATTTTGCTGCTAGAGATGGAGCTGGACACCTGCTTCCCTTGGGGAATAGTGAGGGGTACTGGAAACAATGAGGTGCAATCATTTCCGATGGGCATATTTAAGGAAAACAGCAGTAAACCAAATAAATTGATTTCAGCAGTAAATCCAGTCAGTTTAGAAGTCTGGGTGAGTTCACTCAGAAAGGGGTCTGTTAAGAGTATCAGTTAAAAGCTTTTATTTATTCTCTCCTGGTTTTTATTTCTGTTTTTTTCTGGGTTAATTTCTCCTTTCATTATTCCAGCTTCTTTCCCCTGCAGTTCTTTTGTTAAAATCGTGAAGTACTGTTCTTAGGCTGAGATGGGGGCAGGTTTCTCCACTTAAAAGTAATTTCCAGTTTCTTATGGTAAATAACTGCAAGACTTGATACTGCTGTAAAAAACAATTTGGGAACATAATTTCTCCTTATGCAGCCGGGACTCCAAGGCTGAAAAATATTTAAGAAGCTTGATAATACTAGAAGATTCAATTAGTTTAAGGGAAGGCTGAAGAGTACTTCAAAGAAAGAGTTAATATCCTAGTACCTTGTGCAAGGTGCTGCAGAAGGTGTTGCTCTTGTGATTCCTGCCTTGCAAAACTGAGATTAATTTCTTCCACTGCTCTTCTCACCAGCCCCAAACTTCGGCAGTTCTTTTAAAAAGGGGCAGGCTTGCACCATTCTTTGGTGTGCCAACAGGACTGTGCAGCCTTTCATATTCCCATGGAGATCTTTTTGGCCTCAATTCATCCCCTTGCTCCCTGAGTATGAGCCCTGTGTTCAGTGACCTTCTCTGGGTTCACTGTCTCCTGCCGTGTTCACAGGCTCTCTGCTGAATGCCCATGGCCACCAAAACACCACTCGGTTTGTGCTTTTCTGCCAAAATGTTTGAGGCTCACAGGCTATAACAAGGAACACCTTGTCCTTCATTTCAAACTACAGCTACTAACTGTAGAGTGATAGAGCATCTTAAACAAAACCACAAAACCACTCTTGCTCTTCATGGGTCCACTAAACTGCATTAATGAAATATATGGCAACCTAAACCTATTACTGTTAGAAAATACAGAGTTTTCTTTTGCTTTTCTGCACATAATTATTTCTAAAATATTTAACTCTCTGCAAGGTCCAAGTCTTACAGTTTTGACTCCTAAATCTATTTCTCAGCATTTCAAGTAGTGTTTTCAATTGCACCATACTCTTATGTGCAGAGTCCCAGTCTTGCTAACTTCTTTAAACCCCATGGGCTTGCTAAAAACAATCCCATTAGGCATGTGCATCCTTAATTCTGTATGGGTGCTGTCACGGAATCGCACCAAAATGGCTACATGCACACAAATAATGGACTCAAACAAACTTTAATCTGCAACTGAAATTAAGCAGACAAAACTTAATTCACCAAAACATTCCACTGACATTTAACAAATACAGGTTCGATATGCTGGTTGGGAATATTACCAGGCACCAGCTGAGTTAAGAATTCTTAAGTTTTGGCCAAACGATCCAAAATGTGCACTCACTCACTCACCTAAAAAGGGAGGGCTCTCAGTCTCGAGAAGTTACCTTAAGTGGCGTCCCAACTCAAGGGGAGAGTCCCTGACTGCAGACCCGCTGCTCCGAGGAGGACCGACTCAAATGAGTCCGACGGGGCCCCATTTATACCCTGGTCGAATCTGATCTGTGGTCAATACATGGTCGTGTCAGCCCCCTATTGGCTGAGGACCCCAACTTTCCCACCTTTGACCCCCACTGTGTGGACCAGGCATGAGCTGTGAGGGGGGGAGGCAGTCCTGGCGCCACCAGGGCCAGAAACTTTAGCACTGTCTTTGTTGGGTCTTTATCAGGTCTTTAGTAGGGTGGATGCATCTGCCACAGTGCTTCCACTTGCTATCTAGTATCCATAGGAAATCAAGAAGTTTTACTGTGGTTGTCCAAGGCTGAGAATTTAGCCGAGTAACATCTAGAATTAATGTAAACCTTCCCAACTTTTTAAAAGACCCTTGGTTTGCAAAAGTGTGTTAATTGCTTCTACTTTTTTGGTAAGTGACACCACAGAAATTGTGGTAGCCTAATGTGGATTTGGGGAGTAGACAGTGTGTGAAACTAAGGGCAATTTTTATGCAGTGTGGTGCATTACCCCCTCTGAAAGGACATGGATATTGCATGTACATTAGCTTCACATGAAAAGAACTACCATCAGTGTTTCCTCAGCGTTAATCACTTTGAAGTAATTCACTCCTGCATTAGACTAATATTTTGTTGGTCTTGTTTAATCACGAAGTTCAATATGCTCTCATGTTTATAAGTAAGAAAACTCAAGGAGGGAGATCCCAGCTTGTCACTGAAACAGTAACTCATACTCAGGCCAGGATACACCCACAGAACTCAAATTAACCATGCCTTGAAGAACAAAAACACAAGTAAGAGTGGAAATAAAAGTGATAGTCAAGCTGAGAGAGAACATAGCTTGAAGCCACAGGAAGCCCTGGGCATTACGTTTCAGTTTTTGGACCTTCTCCCTCCTGCGTGCAACTAGTTTACAAAAAAAACCAAGGCCAAACAAATCTGCCATGGGTGCCTAGGTTACAAGGCACTGTTGCAGCCTGCTCTGATGGCTGCTGGCATTTCCTTGCCACAGACCTCAACAACCAATCTGGACCGATTGCCAGCTGGAAGCATGTTTAGCATGCAGGGCTCATATAAAATATGTAGAAATGTACAGTGCGAGACAAGTGCCCACACATAAGTTAAAAACACTTGGTCTACTGCATTTTCATAGTACTTTTGTGCCTTGCCTGGCTGGACTTTCATCTCTTCCAGCTGCATTTCCCATGCCTGGTGTTGAGGTCCCTCAGTTGTGTCTGGCTGTGACAGCCTGTGCAGGCTCAGAGAACGCGTGCTGAGCATTTCCTCATTGTAGAGCCCATGTAAGTATTTCAAAATTATTGCTTTAAGTGTTCAGACATCCAATGCTCTCCGTCACTTTAAATGACAACTACTGTGTTTGTGATAGTAGTAGTTGGCAGTAATAGTAGTTGGCAGATAAAGAAATAATGATTATTCCCTTCTTCCGCTCGAAATACAGAAGATTCTTTGCCTTAGGTCCTGTGCTTCTGGGTGCAAACAAGCAAACAAAAAGGGCATCCCTACTGCACGGAGTTTGCACAGGAAAGCAATTCAAAAGTACAAGCTGGGGAAGATGCAGCATGCAAAATTTTGCCTTAATTTTTTATTATTACCAGTTTTTGTTTTGGGGCAAGTGTTTTGTTGGGTGTTATATCAACATGGAGGGACCTCAGCCCCTTGAGTGCCCAGCTGTTGACTTGGTATCGTGGTAGGACTATGGCCCTGGCAACCTGTAGTAAAACCTCAAACTGCGTATCTTATCTCTGCCCCACGAAAGCTTCGGCACCGAGCCCCTGCTGTGTCCCTGGCCCTGGGGCTGCTGCTGTGCGTGTTCACGGGAGGAGGAAGGGCGGGCTTCTGCTGGTGCTGCAGTCTGAGGCTGGATGGGGTGTGGGACACCGCGGGAGCTGCTGGAAGTCAATGTGGGGAGAGTCTGTGCTGCTGCAGAGCAGCCCCTTGCACGCACGTGCGAGTTCGTGCAGCTGCCAGTGGAGGTTTGTGTAACAGCTGCAAAGGCAGGGGCAGCCCCGGAGGCGACTGAGGAAGCACAGGAGGGTGCCTGCACCCACCTCTGCCCTAGCAAACCCTTTTTTCCCACGGCAGCTCTAGCTTCCCTCGGAGCTGTGGGTATGCAGGGAAGGTGTGAGTCTGCTCCTGTAGGAGCTGGCTCTGTGTGCACGGCGGGCCCTGTCCCTTCAGCCGCACGGCGGCCCTGACTTCAGCCAGCGCCGCGGCGGAGGTAG
>NW_010176883.1:0-36565 GCF_000695765.1 Mesitornis unicolor | reverse complement strand
CCAACCGAGTGATTCTGTGATTCTGTGAATGCAAAACTCAGTTGCTGCAGAGTGCTGAGACCAGTAGTATTAAACTGGGTCAAAAAATGTCTTGGACAAATGCACAGAGGAGGGGTCCATGACGAGCTGCAAAACACAATTGTCTGGTTACAATCTTCGGTTTGGTAAGACCCTCAAGTGCTGGTTTTCAGAAGCTGCAATAGTGCATCATCAAAGGATCAGTTCATATTTATCTGTTTCTTACACCCATTCCTAAGCATCTGCTATCAGCTACAGCTATAAATAAGCAAGTACAGCTGTTAAGTAATAATTTACTACTAAGGTGCATGACATATTCAGAGGTTTATTTTAAGCAAAAGGTGAAATAATAGCTCAAGGGGAGAAACCCTCAAAGGTTGCTGAGGAGCATAACCAAACCTGAGTTTAACAAACTCTGTCCAATCTTCTTACAACTGATCAGTGTCCGAGAAGGCAGAACCACAAGTGCCCAAGCCAGTTAGGTTTTTAGGATGAGTGGGGATGGTGCAGAATGCTCCTCTGTCCAGGACCCAACCCAACAGCTGGACAAGACAAGGAATCCTCCTTCCCAGGAGTAAAAGCCTTGCTCAAAACTAGAAAAAGAGGTGCACTTATGGAGTCTGAGGAGGAGAGATGTCCAGCTGGCCCTGCAACAATACCAGTGTCTGTCGCAGCAGTACTTCAGGCTCAAAGTACAAATCTGTGCTACAGAGGTACAGGAATTATGACACTCAAATGATAGGTACAGCCTTTAGATCTCTTGCTCATCACAGCCACAGACGACAATTATGTATATGTAAGCAAAACAAGGATTGTATGCCTGTATATTCCTGAAAACAAAATGAGCCCAAAAATACCTTCTTATTCTCATCTCTGCTTCAGAATAGATGCTCTTTCCAGTCCTGTGCACAAATTAATAACTCAATATCATGCTATATAAAAGCAACAGGAGGCCCATATCATTGCAGAAGGTTGGTAACCCTTTCCACAGAATTTTTAATCTAATTGAGAACTCATTCCTTCACACTGTAACTTAGCAATTCAATAGCTTGTGTAAAATCTAGAGCTTGGCATTTCCCCAGAACAAAAGTGCTGGTATCACAAAAGTTATTCTGAGATTTGTCCTCTGTCTTGCTGGCATTCTTACTGGAAAGGTTAGATACACTTGCCAGGCATGGAGATGGAACAACTCCACCATCCAAAACAGAGGTCCTAGCTACATGAGTGAAGTATACTGACAGGGGAGCATGAAAAGTGAATTATAGCCATTTTGCACATAGATAAAAAACTACCATTTCTAGGGTTGCATTCTTGAAAGGTGCTAATCAAGCCCAAAGTTATGCTAAGTGCAGTACTTGACTTCTATAAAAAAAAATCACTGGTCTAAGTATAGAAATATCTATTCTGCACAAAAAATTCAGTTCGCGGAGAAAGAACAGTAGAGAAATACTCAGGAAGATGGAAAGGCTGACAAAATATCACCACGAGTGTTCCAAAAACAGTTAAACAAATAAAAACAAACCCACACATAACTGAAGTTACATGTATAGAGACCATACTACACTGGTGCATACAGAGCAGGTGGGCACAGAGGAATTACTCTGAACTCTAAGAAAGCAGTAGTCTTGATACCAATGTTTCTGGTTGACACCAGCTAGAAAACCCTACTTTATACAACTGGAAACCCAAAATTCTGTCTGCTCAGTGAAGCTACATATATTTTTTGTCCCAATAGATGGTGAAATGTAACACACAAGGACATTTCACAATTGTGTCAAGTGTTTCACCCCTGCTTCTCTACTGCCTATCAGTAACCAGCTTTAAATGTGAGGAACAGAAAACACTACTCATCAGACTGACTTGAACGGGCGATCTTTGAGCTCTAAGGCACTCACATGGCATAGGAGTGCCTCACATCGTGGTGTAACGGCTACACTAGCACTTGTCTGGGACGATCTCAATAACGTACTTGTGGTTCCCTCATTTATGAGTCATGTTGTGATCCCAAACTATCAATAGCATCTGCTCTATTTTGCTTCACACATAAATATGATCCCACATGCAAACAATTCATCTAGCCATCAGTCAATAGTATCAAATGCATGCAGCAAACATGTTTCAAAATGAATGCACAAATGTTTCGTTACATGGGCAATCAAGCCTTGACCCTCTCCAAAATAAAGGAAATCACTGGGCTAATGGAAGCTTTTCTTTTTTGGCAGGCCTTGGCAAACATAGGAATAAACAGTTAATTCTGAGTTTTGCTGCATCCTGGTTCACATTGCTTTCTCTTTAATGAAAGAATCTCAGCAGCCAGAGAATTACCTACTTCACTAGGAATGCTGTGCACAACAAAGGCTGTCAGAGTTCAGCAGAACAGCAACACAATGCCAAGAAGCCTAACACCAATTATTCTCCAAAAGACAGAATACAGTTCTTCTCCAGGCTTCTCTAGCCATTTTCTCTGCCATCTTTTCCAAGTGCAGTATTTACTCCTCCACATTCACTTTTTCCATGTCGTCCAAGAACTTGAGGGAGATGACATGCTCTGAATACAGGCCATATAACAGCACATGGACAAACACCTACACAGAAATGTTTGTCTGGAGATAAGTGTCAAAACATTTATTCAGGTGAAACAGGGATGAGAATGAATAAACCCATCCCCTTGCCTCTTATACAGGAACCTATCTCCCATTTAAACCTAGATTTAACCTAATTGCAAGCAAAAGCAGTCAGATACCTTAACAGCATTCATGAAGAATGTATTTCAAGGGTTTCCTTACTGTGCTGTTTCCCTTCGTCATTTCTAATTAGCCATTGCTAGAGCTGTCAGTACATTATGGTTTCATCCCAAACAGCTCACTACAAGAGATAAATACACGCAAAAATGCGGTACTGCTGCTGTTGAATTCTCCTCCTTTCCTGCAGAAGTACCAGTAAATTAGTAAAAAAAAATAGACACACCTGTGCTTTCTGTGTAAATTCCATTAAAATAATGCATAAAAATAAAATAATGCATAAAAATACCATTTTATTTTCCTAGGAGTACCCTCCTCTTGCCACCTTCTCAACTTGTGCAGCAACAAATCAGCCCTTCTTCCTTTTTTTCTCCTCCATTTACCATCAGACTACACTAGTCTCTCTCTTGCACAGTTGCTTCCACTTCCCTCTTTCTGATTTTTCTTGTTTAAGCTGCTGGGAGAAATCTTCCTTTGTAGGGCCAGAAGATAAAGGGCAGCTTCTTCAACATGCATATAGAAAAAGCCTCTGAAAGGTAGCTGGTTAGCATCACCATTCACTTTCACAAATAACTTTGAGGGTGTGTGTGCATTACAAAAATTATGTGCTCAGGTTCATGGTCTTGCTCAGGCCTTAAATACACGTCTTCAATTTGTACAGTCATATCCTAAAGTAAAGGTAGCCCTATCCTAGAAAATCTGCATAGTCTTTCTCAGTCCTGTACTCTGTCATCAGAGGTTGAGGGAGATCTGCTTCCACATGTGAAAGTTCAAAGAGCATTATCTCAGAATGCTGTGATACCGTCAACTTGATCCAGAAATCCCATCACATCTACAGGATTAAGTTAGCAACTGCAAATCTGATTTGCATGCTGCTTCTAGACCCTCAGTAATCACTACCTTTCCGTGTCTCTGCAATTCCCAAAAAAGGATCTCCAACAACTCTCTGAATGGGTATTGCCTCATACACTTGTATGGGTCAACAAAGCTACATGCTAAAGAAAGAGAAAACAAATTCTTTTTTGGGGCTAGTCAGAAAAGACAAGTTCGTCCACAGTACTTCACACACAAATTCCAAGAAAAAATATCCACGAAAGACTTCTACATGGCACAGAACATGAGCCGTGCACAGAAGTACCAATCAGATGTAAGCAACCAGAATATGAAGTGCTGTTTGGAGTGTTTTAAACAAACTGTACGGAGAGGTAAAAGGCAGCTTCTTTGCCTCAAATGCACAGGTGATATCCAGAGCCAGTAATGATCTACCGACAAAGATGAGCCCTCCTGATTTTGTTTATGCTGTCTTCAATAGGTATGACTTTCCAGTAGGTGGAAGGATCAAAGAATGACTCTATTATGTGCTGGAATACTCTAGAGATACAGAAATCTATTCTTTATCTACTTATACAGAAACAAGGAAAAGGAGTATAACAGAATCATGCCATCTCTTTCAGACACCACATCTTCAGTAATAATTACTGTTAACTCTGGGGCAACGATTTTGAAGGATGTTTCTCAGGCCTGATTTCATCAAAATCTCTGACCTTTTTTTTTTGTCTTTTCTTCAAATTGACCCCTGCTAGTATGCTAGTTAGCAAGTCCTGATAGTTAAATCCCTAGAGATAGGGACTGGACAGAATTTACTGTGAGGAAATAAGTCTTCTATCTATTTACCAGTTCACACTTGACAATCATGCCAACCAGACCGATCATTACCAGCTCATAGAACAGTTGTTGGTCCTGGCTATTAGCACAGGACAGGGTGCAGACATCTTCCTGGGATATGTGCCCTAGGTTAGGCTATGAATGTCTTCCAGGAGTTACAAGCCATTTTGTCAACTTCTACTGTATTTTAATTTTTTAAACCTGATTGCAAATTTCAATGCCATATTACATTCAATATTATCAAATAATGTCTTCCCTTTAAATATATATTTTTTTTAAAAAAGTTCTTTATACCTTTCTCAATGGATGGAAAGCTGGTTGTTGCAATGTGCTCTCAGGGGAGCGACTGCTGATGCTTGCTTCTTCATCTAGAGACCGTGGCAGGAAGGGACTGTCACCTTTGTCAAGAGGAATTACAGGCTTCTGGGCACCAAGTTCAGTGGAATTCTCACAGACCTACAAATCACAATTAAGAATCTGTGTCTTCAAAATCTCAGAAAAATAAATGGTAACAAATCCACATCAACTCACAGCATAAACATTATGACAAGACTGGAAAGACTGTAAAACAACAAACGTGTTCAAAATAACCCTAAGTAGAGAGATCAATGAATAAAGTTTTCTCTCAAACATTAATGAAATTTAAAAAAAAATAAATAAAAATCAATAAAGCTGCTGAAATGTACAGCTACTCCAAAAGCCTGCAGTCTGCCCCTACACTTGGAGAGCTATTTGAGATGGGAGCTCCAAAGAATTTACACAATGGGAAGTCCCATCCACCTTTCTGCTGCAACCTCCACTGTTTTGAATGAGTTTCAAAGCCACCTTCTTGCACACTTTATCTGCCTTGCAGATTGGATGCTTACCAACAAGCGCTGTCCCCTTCTCAAAAGCAAGATAGTTACCAACAGAGGAAAAAGGGAGGAGTTAGCCTTGCCGACAAAAGTGTAAAATAACAGCATGTATGAATACTGATGAAAACCTCCCAGACATGAGGCAGTACAAGAGCAGTTACTAGTAGAATGGAAATTAACTCTCAAACCAAATAAGGTGTTCTTCACTCTTTTTTCACTAATATTTTCAGAATCAAAAGGGAATCTTTTACAAGGACTCAGGGCTTATATTTTCCAGTAAAAAGGACTTAAAATGGAGAGTAAGACTACCACAGTCCTCCAGTTATCTATTCACAAAGGAGGAACGATAACACTTTTATTCTCCCACCTTGTCTATTTCAAGATTCAGATCTTTGGGATCCAGGTTGTTTACACAGCACTTTACAGAAAATTTTCGTACAATCTGCACGAGGCGTGAAGCCTCTCCTGAATACAAGCATAGACAAAACAACAACAGAAAGTTCAACCAAGTACATGAAATCTCAAAGGTGTTTCCCATTTCTGATCTTACATTGACTAAACACAATAGGAAAGAACAAAAGTTCTTACTTGTTCTTCATCTTGGACGTCTTGCTGAACTGGGGCTGGCTGCCTGACTATGTAGTTGATTTGACCAACTATGGTCTGTTGAACATGCTGAGGTGGCTTGGCTTGGTTCATCTGCAAGCTGGACTGTCCTTGGGCCTGCAGAAGAAGCTCCAGGTCCTTTTTCATCTCCTCGAGTTCAAACTGGTGGTGCATTATGTCCAGGCTCTGCTGGATGACTTGTTTGTGGGTGTTCTCATTCTGACCTGATGGTGGCAATGCTGGCGGCAGCTGCTGCTGCTGTGGTGGCTGCTGCAAGTGGTTAGATTTTACCTTCTGGAGATGACCAAGTTGCACTTGTACAGCTGATGCCTGCAAAGAAGCCTGTGTGCGGATTGGCTGTGGATGGCTCATGTGAACTTGCTGAGCCTCATGCGATACAACAGCATAATCCAGGGGTGCAGCCTGCTGCAGCTGCTGGGATGGTAAGTGCTTTCCCATCCTCCCAGACACATTCTCTGGCTCTGACCATGACTGCTGTTCCAGCACAGACTGTGTCAGCTTCATAGGCTGGGGGCCACCCCTTTGCTCTTTGTCAAGTTGCTGCATGCTGTACTGCAGAGAAAAGTGCTGCTGATGCGGTTCAGGATGTTGTCGAAAATTTTGATGGCGGTTGGTGTTTTGGTAAGAAGGCTGAGCTTTGTTTGGGTGAGGTAAGCTGAGGCAGTGCGAGCAACATGCAGGCATAGTACACTGAACTGCAGGTGGAAACTGATGCAGCTGGCTTTTCCCAGGATCCAGCTGTGATGCTGCTGAGCGGTGCCCGTGAGACAAGGAGGTCTGTAATCCTTGCACATTTCCACAGAGTAGCACATCTGACTGAGAAATGTGCCCACCTTCCATAGTGAAACCTCCTGGAAAAAAACCAGCAAATTTACTTCCTCCTACGATCTTGACAAATTTGCACAATAAAAACTGTAAACGATGGCCATTTCCTTGTCTTCATTTCAAATATAAAGATATTCAAATACCCTGTTCTTCAACATACCTTCAAGACAAATTTTTCAAGACTTTTCAGTGATGTAAAATCACATCAAACTCCCACTGATGTCAGTGGAATTCATGGTTGAATTACCAGCAAATGCTTTGAAAAACTGACCTCAACTTATTTTATTTTACTTGATGGATATGACCTATACTTTCATTTTTTTACTCAAGTATGAGCATATCTTCTCATCCGTAAGTACAGGTACAAAAGACTCCTTCCAGGGAGAAAGTGACAAAAATAAAAGAGATTGATGTTATGTAGGTGAGAATTGTAAAAGCTAGAAATAGAAGTGACCTATGAACTGATCTTGCCCATGCTTTTACTGAAGAGAAGATTATTCCCTGTAATACTTTTGATAGTGTTTTACACCATCTAATTTTAAGTATCTTAAAATGGGAAGAGAACCAATCTTTTAGACCATAGATCAGCCCACTGAACTGAATTTACTGTAAAAACCCACTGCAGCTGGGAAATTTATTGCTGGTGGGAAACAAAGTCACAGTATGCACATCTGTTATATAAATAACACTGTAAATATTACACAGTCAATGTCTTAATGCCATCTTTGTGCCCGTTAACTGTGTTTCAAGCACTGCTCAGGGCCCCTGGCCACTAAGATACTAAAGGATCTGAGCAGCACAGCCATGACTGAGCCCAGCTACCTCTGAGTAAGGCAGAGGAAATAGCACAAAGCCCACTGCAGACACTCCATTTCACAGGGTACTCCTTACAGGACTGCCAAAGTCACAGTGATGAATTCAAATACACTGGGCAGAGTCAAGGCTGTTTGATACCCAGTGATGCTACATTGTACCCAATTTCAGTTCAAAGTTATTTGTTTAGTCCTGCACAGTGTTTCCACTAAAATAGTAGTTATGTTCTTACACTGTGATTTTGTAAGACTATCAAAGATTACATTTATAGAGTGTATTTCTAGGTAACGTTTATATCGTGTTTATATATATATAAATATATATATATAAAATGGTGTCTACATAATAGGTGAATAGATGTAACTGGAGGGAAAACAGGAAAGTTCAGCCACATTAGCTTTTCTGAAAAATGTGACAAGTGGTACTAAACTGGAAGTCACAATAACAAAGGGGAGCACTTTAGGTAAAGTATTGTATTGTCTAGATATGTCTTGTCTACCTTTGGGTCCTTGCCTAATAAACGACAATATATTGTTCTTACCCAAGTTGGACAGTTGTTTAGTCCAGTAGGAGGGGTCCCAAGTAAATCTGATCTTCAGAGGAGGGCCTATGTCTGTGTTACAGTTTGTCTCTAACAAGTGCTGGATCTGAAATACAATCTGGTGAGCAATCAAAAGATGACAATGTTATTCACAATTCTAAAATAACGAAAAATGTTTTGTTTGAGAAACATCACATCCTTAAAACAGTTCTCACATTTACTCCACAATTTCAGTTTACTGAGAAAATAAATATGGCTCTTACCAGGTCTTTACTGAAGAGGAATGGGATGCTGTTTTTACTGCATACTGCCCAGCTGATGAAGTTCTGCACATGTTCTACCTGTCTGCTTAAAACCGCAACACCTTGCAGTTGTTGCTCCAACTTCTGCTTCCTCTCACTGGTGATTTTCTGTTAATAATGGGAATCAGTAGAAGATAGTTGTCATTCTTCAGGCACACATAATGCATAATTATACTAATTAATACTAATAATTGGCTCTACATTATGCATTACTTGCAGGGACACTGCTATTTAGAATCTCTTTAAACCACCAGTGATAAAAAGAAAGCAAATCCTATTCAATAAATATGTCTGAATTCAGCAAGAATGATGATGACTTCTCCAGGAGCAAACAAACTACATCATTCTGGCCTTGGTTTAAGAGAATAATACAACCCAAGAAAGCTGTAAAAGTTGGATCAAATTTGCACCTGGACCACTTTCTTGTCTCTTACAATACAAAACAGAAGAGACCCAAGAAAGAAATTAAAAAGAGGGGAAGCACACAGCATTTCCTCAGAATGGTCTTCCAGTTTCCAGCAATTCATGATTTAGGGACCACAAAGAGACAGGCTACATTATCACCCTCAGTGTATTTTTCTATGAATGTGTCTAGTTACTTAAATATCTTGCAGCAAGCACTTACACACATATTTAACATTTAGATGAAGAACTATCTGCCCTGGTTTGATCTGAACTTGGAACCCCCTGATTTCATCTGATGCCCCCCAGTTCAACAGAGCACAGTGCATCTACTTCAAGTGTATGCACACTCTGGTTGTGGTTATAGCTAACGTGGACAAACACTGAAATGTTGTCAAAACACATGAACACTGAATTTACTTAATGTTTAATATTACTCAAATGAGAACATGTGTTTCTCTTTTTTGTAAAGCTACTTAGATGAGTAACCACATTTGAGTCAAATATGTAAGTTCAAAGGTAGCCAGCAACTGCTGAGTGCCTTGTCTTCCCAATACCTGCTAAAATTACCCAAGAATAACTGAGAACTGGAAATTCTGATCAGACATGATAGAAATTTTTGTGCTCAGCACATTTCAAAATAAAGTCATTTATACTTCAATTGGATATCTAAAAACTGAAGAGACAAAACTGCAGGCTCCATTACAAAAAGTAGGCCAGAGGATCATTCTCAAAACAGGATATTAAATGTACTACTAGCATCTTCTACAAATTAAACGCGAAAACTAGAGGCTGGTTTGTTTTGTAAGTACTCAAAAGGTACACACATATTCTCTGTAACTGCATTAGAAAATGTGGTTAACTCATGATAAGCAAACATTTTGCTACTTCATCTTGAATCTTTGTCAACCATTGACTCCACATAAAATTCTGCAGAAAGAAAAATATTTGAAAATATAAGCAAAGGGACAATAACTCTCACAGTCTATATTCTTTCCATTGGCACTGGGATTAAATTTAATTTGGTTTAATTTCCCAAGGTATCAAAGAAACTAGCCTTACTTACTTCAAGTTGTTCAAGAAGGATGCTTGTTCGTTTATTGATTTCATTCATCAGAACCATCTTGGCCATTTTTATTTGATTTTCTACCTTTTTGTATAAATGTTTCACTTCAAGCAACCTATGGGTAAGAGATACACATCCCTGGATGAGCCAACTGGTATGTCATTTATTCAGAGCTTAGTAGTTATCTGTCACAAGAACAGACCCAACTATTGTCAGAGAACTCCAATGAAATTTGTACCATTTCGCCTAAGTTCTCCCATACTTCTCTTCAAACATAAAATTATGGAAGGGTTTGGGTTGGAACGGACCTTCAAAGGTCATCTAGTTCAACCCCCCTGCAAAGCACAGGGACATCTTCAACTACAGCAGGTTACTCAGAGCTCCATCCAACCTGACCTTGAATGTTTCCAGGGATGAGGAACCTACCACTTCTCTGGGCAACCTCTTCCAGTGTTTCACCATCCTCATTGTAAAACATTTCTTCCTTACATCTATTCTGAATCTACTCTCTTTCAGTTTAAAACCATTAACCCTTATCCAAACACAACAGGCGCTGCTAAAATGTTTGTCCCCATCTTTCTTAGAAGACCCCTTTAAGTATTGAAAGGCCACAACCAGGTATCCCCAGAGCCTTCTCTTCTCCATGCTGAACAATCTCAACTCTCTCAGTCTTTCTTCATAAAAAACCATTTCTGTGGCCCTCCTCTGGACCTGCTCCAACAGATCTATGTCTTTCCTGGGCTGAGGACTCCGGAGCTGGACGCAGTACTCCAGGTTGTGTCTCACCAGAGCAGAGCAGAGGGGCCTCCCCTGACCTGCTGACCACACTTCTTGTGATGCAGCCCAGCATACAGTTGGCTTTCTGGGCTGCAAGCACACACTGCCAGCTCATCTCCAGCTTCTCATCCACCAGTACCCCCAGGTCCTTCTCTGCAGTGCTGCTCTCAATCCCTTCATTCCCCAGCCTGTATTGATACCAGGGGTTGTCCTGACCCAGGTGCAAGACCTTGCACTTGGTCTTGTTGAACCTCACAAAGTTCACAAGGGCCCACTTCTCCAGCTTGTCCAGGTCCCTCTGAATGGCACCCTGACCCTCAGATGTGTCAGCCACACCACGCAGCTTGGTGTCATCTGCAAACTTGCTGAGGGTGCCCTCGATCCCACTATGTCGTTGATGAAGATATTTAATAGTACTGGTCCCAATACGGACTCCTGAGAGACACCACTGGTCACTGATCTCCATCTGGACATTGAGCCATTGACCAGACATCCTAATGCTGATTGACTCCCACAGCCTTAAGTCCTTTGTCAACAAACACACACAGAAGCCATATCCAAATAACTTTCACTTTATACTAGAGTATAAACAGTAGAAATAAAGTTGTATTCTTTCAAAGTGGTTGAAACTGTTTTACTAATGCAGAAGAGAGATCCAACAGTTAACAAATACATATTCAGGAGATGAAATCCAGTTCATATAATGAAATACTTTCATTTTTATACTAATTTTGACTGGAACTGCAGATTGTTTTGAGGTTTCCTAAAGAACAAAAGTATTTTAAATATAGTCCATATTTCTAATCTTTTCAGATTCTAGTTTGGAAACAGATTATAGAAAGAAATCTTAACTCTGAAACCAGCTGTCACATGCCTTATAAGGACTATGAAATCAATGCCATGACTTGTCAGTACCACTTAAACATGAATTTGATTTTTTTAATCTTCCTATTATTTCCTAGCATCCAAGAAAGAAAATATAGCAGCTGTATCACATTTAGTGAAAATAGTACTTTTACTGACCAAAAAATGCATAGAAATTACCTGTCTTCAATCTGTTTAGCTGAAACCTGAATCCCATTTCTTTTTTCTTCCACTTTAGTTATGACATTTTCCAGGATAACTCTCTGATTTTGCAAAGCTTCACCAAGATGTCTGAACCTGTGAAAGGAGAAATTCTCACATCATGCTTTTTCTGTGGATAAATAATCAACTTAATAGTTGATATGTTTAGGGGACCAACTGCCTTAATACCTGTCTGGACATGGTCCCCCGTTTACTTCATACTACAAACGTCCTCTGTGGCAGCTAAACTTTATCGCCCCTCATACAGGCAGTCTCAAACAAAAAGTGTCACTCTGTATAGCCAGTCCTTTACACAGCTCACACACTTCCACAGGCAAGCAGCATGCTCAAATGTTGGTAACTCTGGCTTGTACAGTCATGATGCCTTTGATAAGAACAAACAGAAGTATTGGAACCATGCTAAGTATTGAGTTCAACCTGTGCCTCTGAGCACAGCCACGAGGAACTATATGCATGCATATACAGTATCTGAGCAGACAATACAACTGGGAAGGTACACGCTGTTGAGAGTAGCGGGTGATCCTGGGAGGGCAGTAACCCACGTGTTACACTGTTTGGGCATAAACCAACCAAACCGGATCTGCTATGGCTTTGAAGTGTGGACTACCCTGCAACTTCAGCTGACAGCAAATGCAGATAAACACTCTTCAATTTAAATTAGCTACAGTTTTAGACAGGATTATGATTAAGCAATCGCTGTGCGTACCTGTGTTCCTTATGCTCTGTCAGAAGGCAGCTGTGGCACATAAGGGTATCACAGGTCTCACAAAACAGCTTGAGTGGCTCTTGAGCATGCACTGGACAAAATAAGGAAAACTCACTTGCTTCATCTTCAGTTGCTGAGGAATATAAGGCAATGGTGTCATTGACAAGGATTACTACTATAGATCAGAAAAAGAGTTGCCAAACTCTCCGAATTTTATTGAAAGTCATGGTGTTATTTTTAAAAGCTCAAGACCCTGACACCATCTGATTATATGAAGCAGGGTTTGTTTCCATTTTTTTCCCGGTTTTATACATCCTATAAACTGAGCACATCAAAGGGGATCAGAAATGAGTCATCAAACCAAATTCGTATTGTCCTCTAAATTCTCTTGAATTTTAAATATCTCTCATGATTTTGGGCACCTGCCTCATGAATTTGAATGCCCTGGTCTGACAAACCAGTCAACAAAACTGTATTGTAAAATGTAGAAAAGGAAATACATTAAATAAGCCTGAAGTCACAGCAGAAGCAAGGAAATCCTTCGTTCTTAAAAAGTCACATGAGGAATTGTTTTTCAAGCTTGTGCTTGTTGTAAATGCAGTACATAAACTTCAGCAGCTAGGCTCAGGCACTAAAACCTCTTCTTGTATGGATTTTCTAAAGAGCAATGTCATGAACATTAAGAATGAACAGTGGATATGTAAAGTGGAAACAATCTATTCTTGTCTTCTTTCCTGTATACAGCAGAATCCTGGTTTAGAAAGAAGGAACCTCTCAATGAAAGAATGGAAAAAAAAACAACCACCAACCCACTAAACCATGGCAGAACAAAACCCCTTCCAGTGAAGTTAATCATTCTCAAGTACATCTACATTAATAGTTAATGCAGGGAGGGGGAAGCTCTTTTCTTGCATCCCCAGAAAAGCAGGCCTCAGAGCCTTATTTTATTAACCAGTGTAAAGTCCACCCATCATTATTACTAGTGAAAAACATTATCTTCCTAAAATGCTAAAAAAGCACAAGTAATGCTAAAGTACAATGACAGATTTGTGCAGGTCAGTGTTCAAATCCTCTGTCCAAAAACCATCAGCATTATTAGCACATAGAGACATACACAGGGACAACAAGAAGAGCACATGATGGCATTCTCCAAGCACTCCAACACACACTATCCCATTATTGTTTACCAACACACGAGAAATTCAACAAGACAATCATCACTGGATGAAACACTGATTAAAAACGTGACAGCCTGAGTTCTAGCATATCCTAGTATTTGCTTTCTTTGAAATATCCTGAGGGTTCTATGTTCTAAATAAATAATATATACACAAATAATAATAATTTTTAAAAGCACACATTTCATCCCCAGTAATTTTTTAGATTAACCAGCCTACATATACAATACCAATCTCCTTGTTCATCTTTTTTGTTCAGGACACAGAATTTAGAACTAAAAAGATTTTAGTTTATGTGTTTGCATCTTTTTATTTATACAGCACACATAAAACCACAGCTAAGCCACAGGTATATTTCCTTACCATTAATTGTCAACAATATAAGCTGGTAATCTTACTCATTTCTTACACAGAAATAGTTGGAGCCTCAAAACCACAGTCCTTATCTTGCCATCAACTCAAGAAGAAAAACATAATGTCCATCCAATCAGAGCATTTGAAGGGGGACTGGGGATACTTCAGTTTATATTATTCTCTAGAAAAGACCCAGAACACATTTTAATGTAATCTGTGCTTTTTAATTATTACTATTTTTAAAGACTTTTATTTTTCGTTTATGCTCTATTTTGCAATGGCATATCATGTCTTAAGTGCCTCAAAGTCTGTTTAACATGAACACTCAGGACTTTAAAGAACTCCATCTATGCTAAGCATGAAGTACAGGCTCCTACAAACAAAATCCTAAAGCAAATAAACAAAACAAACAAAACCAATAAAAACCCCACACCTAAAAGGTATAATCAGTGGGCTACAACTACGTTTATTGCTTGTTTTGTCCTTCACACCTTGTCCATAAACACAGGAATGCTTATATGGTAGTTTGACACATTCTGTGTTTCCTGAAGGAAATTATGCAAAAGAGGACAGAAATACTGAAAGGGCAAGGCTGGTTGTTAATACAGCCTGCGAAATGCTAGCTCATCACTCCACGGACTGGAAAGACAGGTGGAAAAGATCCCTAAAACACAAATATCCAAAGCTTTTCAAATACTGTGGCATGTTTGTGTCAATGGCCCTAAAGCTATAGGGAAATCACATAATCTCTCATCAAGACATCCACAGCCTTCCGAGTCACACACAGAGCCTGCAGCTCCTCCTTTTTCAGTTGAATAACTCATATGAGAAGAAACAAAATTCCAAAGTGCGTCTTCAGTACCTGTGCAGCCCTTCAGGGATACAGACAGGAAGCGATCACCAGTTTCCTTGCCATGTCTGTGATCCTCTGCACATGAGCTGCACAACCACTTATTGCAGATTGTGCAGAGACTGTGAGCAGGTCTCTTCTCTTCACATGACGAGCAGCTCTAAGAACAAAAAGTGCAATTATGTAAAAGGATAGCACATTAGCTGTACAAACTCTTTTACAGACTATAATTCAGATTGGTAAGCTTAATATTTTTCTTTCTCAGACTAATGCAATTCAAGTGATGTTAAGAATCTGGTTATTGTTGTAAAAGGGAACAGAACAAAATCTAGATTTGAAGCTCTTAAATAAAATCGGTTGTCTTTCTGTGCTCCAGCACAAGCATAGTTATGACACGACCTGCAAGAATTATTCAGCAAAATTATAGGGTCCATGTTACATGTGAAGTCAGAAGAAATAATCATGACCTGTTTCTTGTGAACTGAAAAAGCCATAAAACAATGAAATAAGACTTGTCTAATTTCAGCTAAGAAGAGTTAGGTCAAAAATACATTTGAAAATTAATGTTGTGCTTTGCAATCCCTTTCTGTTAGTGTTGTATTAGTTACAATTACCATTTGACTTAAATATATCAAATAAGTATACACCTTACTTTATATTTATTTATATATACTTAGATAGACAGATATAGATATTTTCTACCTCAGAAAATATAGTCTACTTGCCAAATAAATATGTGAAATGTTAGGGTCAAACATAGCCCATCGAAAAGGTTTCAATCTACCATTTCCTTTCTAATCACAACATCATGCAAAAGCATTTTACCATAACATTTCAGTGTCATTCCCTAGTATCTGTCCATTACTAATTGTTTATTAACAACAACAAAAAAATCTATAGGCTAGAATCCACTTCTGCTTTCATGTATGTGAACATAAATTGGAGCTACTTCTGCAGAGCTACTCTCAATCTACAGTGCTTTACTGACAATTACAGCTTACTCTATTTGCTTTAGCACTGTGTGAACCACTGTGATACAGTATAACGGTCAAAAAAACACATAAAAATGCCAGTGGTAAGGCAATTTAGAGAATATGAGGACATCTTCATACTACTAATGAAAAACTTAGTTCCTGTTCTCTAAAGCACTGACCAGAATTAAGCTCAATTTATGTATTTACATCACAAGTGGTGAACTGGAAACAGAAGACAGGAGAATATGAGAAGAACTGGAAATCTGAATTAACTATCATCTCTTCATTCAACAATTTAGAAAATGCCCTTTGTTGTAGAGACCATATTGTCTGGAAGCACTGCTGAAGGGGAAATAAATAAAGCTGCAAGTAAATGAAGTGGTAATTTGATCTTTGGTATCCAGAATGAACTCAAGAGCTGTTTCAAGACAGCGATGATGATACTTCTTTCTAAAAGGATTTGCACTAGGCATAAAATACCTTGTCTGAAAACTCCTAATATTAATATTTTTGACTTACCATAGCCACAAATAGGTACTAATGGGCAGAGTGAGAATAGTGATGCAATATTACCATCATCAAAGCATAAAATCTTTTCCATCAGTTTACCAAACACAAACATTTCCTGCAAGGTTACAATATAACTACTGTACTTACCATAGATTGGTTTGGGTTGCAAGGGACCTTAAAGCTCATCCAGTCCAACCCCTGCCGTGGGCAGGGACACCTCCACCAGACCAGGTTGCCCAAAGCCCCGTCCAACCTGGCCTTGAGCACTTCCAGGGAGGGGGCATCCACAGCTTCCCTGGGCAACCTGGGCCAGTGTCTCACCACCCTCAAGGTAAAGAATTTCTTCCTAATACCTAGTCTAAATCTACCCTCTTCCAGTTTAAAGCCATTTCCCATCATCCTAACGATACCTACCCTGGTAAAAAGTCCCTTCCCAGCTTTCCTGTAGGCCCCTTTCAGGTACTGGAAAGCTGCTATAAGGTCTCCCAGGAGCCTTCTCTTCTCCAGGCTGAACAGCCCACATGTTCAATGTTATGTATAGTTCCTGAATATTGCTACTGCTCAAGGCTACTCAAGCAGCTAATAATAGATGGTAAAATTACTTCCTATGGTGTCCTTTCTGTTGGGCATCAGCTTATCCACAGTTCAGTGCATCCCAAACTATTCTGATGGGAAACATGAAGAGAAGTATATAGTAGCATGGGCTCAGCAGATAGGTCTTGATGCAAGCCCTGGTGAGAGGTTCTCCTCATGGTGTCTCAGGGAATAGAAAGCCTGATAGAAGAATTACAGTTTTTGCTGGTCGTCTTAGTTTAAAATCATGGCTTTAACATTAAGTGGAGCACCTATATCCACCTGTATTCTGAGGCACAAGTGAGTCAAGTTCTTATTCACTTCACAAGAAAAAACAAAATTGTTCAGCTGGAATTAATTTAAATTTTATCATTCCCTTCAGTGGGGCTGGAATGTCACAACAGGTCTCGTATCAAGTCGTTACTCAAGAGTTTCTAAGTGTTTCAAATTTTTTTCAAAGAGATTGTGTGATTCTAGACAAGACAACAAAGCAAAGCTTTAAAAGCGTTTGATTGTCTCGGCAGGGAGTATCTGTGTAAGTCATTCTGCTATTTTAGCCATTTGCTCATCGGCAATGTTTACCACAAGGTACATGTAATGATTTAAACCAAAAATCCCAATGTAACAGATATAACCAAAATGCAAGGGTATTTATTCTGGGAAGCAAAGTTTGTTATAAAAAAGGAACTGTCTAATTTAAAATGTACCCATGTACCAGCTTAAGGAGCAGGTCAATAGCTGAGAGATGCTCTGCCTTCTCTGCAATAACCAAAACTGTTTAATCACAGGTTTACCTGTAAGTGTTCAGCTGCCAGTCTGACTAGGACTTATATTGACTCTGCACTGTGTTAACATTACTTTTAAGTTGCAGAGCACAGAGTGTTCCCAGGGTTACACTATTTATGATGCGGAAATGGGCTTTTCGGCAAGAGGTTCTGAATTGCACATTTTTAAGACTCCTGCTCCTGTCATATAGCACATTCTATCATTTATGCTTCACTGTCTCACGCACTGAGAAACACCTTGCTTCCTGACACTTGGTTACAAGCCTTGACAGATTTGAATGCATTGGGTGAATTAAGAAAATGATGGCAGTTCAGCTGTATCTCGGATGAGCTGGTGCTTCTCCTTTTGCTGTTACTGACGGTGAAACTATGGCTTTAGGTTTTTTGGGGGGTGGCGGTTAAAAGACAGTAAAAGCAAGCTTCACTGACACATGACTTGACTGCTAATAAAAAGAAGTAAGCCAAAAACTTGAAGGCTTGTGAGTCCCTCTAGCGTACCCCTATACTCAGTGAGAAATCTGCTTCACTGAACTGCTCTTAGGACTCCTAAGGGATTACAGAAAAGAAAAACCTTATTTTAAATGTCTGAAAAAATAATCTAGTGCTTTAGATACTATAATTTTGTTACCTTTCTACACAAATTCTCATTGAGAGGTATGTGATGTAAGTTGTGGTAATTAAAAAAATCCCAGT
This sequence comes from Mesitornis unicolor, assembly GCF_000695765.1. Taxonomy (NCBI): domain Eukaryota; kingdom Metazoa; phylum Chordata; class Aves; order Mesitornithiformes; family Mesitornithidae; genus Mesitornis; species Mesitornis unicolor. Next base: position 18,225 of record NW_010176883.1, on the reverse strand, counting down.
ACAATAAGTGCTTTCTAAGCATTCAGAAATATCTTAGGAATTTTCTTCTCTTTGAAGAGTGCATGTGAATAGAGCTCTTCCTGTTTTAGATGAAGTTACGTTGCACTCCCCAAGCACCTTACACCTGAAGACGTCAACTTGCTTGCAGTGAAGACGTTGCTTGCAGTAATTTTTTCATTTCCCCAGAACACTCCATGGATTAGGTTACCTGTTCTTTTCCTTTTAACAACTGAGAAGATGAAGCAATGGAGACAGAAATGCCTGACAAGGATGAAGTACATCCTCTCTATACTTTTTCGCAACAATGTCACTGGGCAACTGACTTGCACAACTTAAAGCAGTCTCAAGCCTTCTGCATGGGACAGAATTGGCCTACAAATTATTGCTGCCTCTGCAGGAGCTAAAAGAAGTGGAAAGATATGTCTTCTCTCCTACATTATGGAAAAAGTGTTCCCCTCCACCCGAAGGCCCTGAAACTGAATATCCAATGTGGCTATCCAGTCTACTTAGGGATTAAAAAGTGCAAAACAGCTAGACTAAGGTCCAGGAGCTGGTTCAGGTCAAGCTGGTCAGTACCCATGCCTCTGTGTTACTCTTCACTTGCTTTGGATCACACTTGGGATAAGGCAGTCAGCAGACTACAGAACAGTTTTGACAAGTTTTCACCTGTTTCAACTCCCAGCTACGGGCAATACTACCACATGCTGAAATTATCTTCTTCATGCAAATAACAGAATACTGTTTTGTAAAAGAGCAGGCAGAAATACACGCCTTTCTCTGTCCCTCCTAATGATCCAAAGTAAAACACTGTAAAACTTGTGAGAACAGTTATGCCTCTTAACTGGGTATTTAACAGAAGTGAAATCTACCCATGTACAGCGGCAATACAAGGCCAAGGTAGGAATCCTACGCCTTCCAATTACGCTTTAAATCCATACCCAACTGAAATATGATGCCACCTTTTTTTATTTTATCATTAAAACAGACAATCAGAAAGTGATAATTGCCCACAGAATCTAATGGGTAATCTTGGTGTAACCACTCAGCCAGTGGTTACACAGTCTGCTTGTTTACTTCGTGTTGAGCAGAAAGGGGACAATGAGGAATCCAAGAGATTCAGTATCTTCCTAACATATGGATTGTCACAGATCCAGTCCTACACCACTAGTATCTATATTTTTTAACCACCTACTCTATTTTAAGTATACAGAGTCAAGCTCACTCTTCAAATACAGATTTAAATGTACTATGAAGGCAGTATGTCCATCTCTAGGACTGAAGTAATTACAGTGCTGTAGAAGAGTACTTCTACAAACAGCGGAAGATACTGTTGTTCAAGATGAAGTTTGCTGTGTTTTCAGTGTTCATCTGGTAGTGTTTCAGCAACTCAAAAGGCACCCAACTTAGTGGCTGTCACTTACCTTTGCCATAGCTGAATCACCAGTGGAGAAGTCCTTGAGAAAGAAATTTTCAACTACATCCCTTGCAAAGCAGGTCTGTCTGCACACAGGGCAGGAAAGGATAGCTGAATTAAAAAAACCAAACAAATAGATAAACAAACCCACAAATAAAACAGTGCACACCAGCCATGTGAACCAGGAAATTATATAAAACCACACTTCAGTATTGCTGGCTTTCTTTACATCACATGGACACACTTAGTTAACTAGGAAACTAAGGCATTCTGCAAGCTCTAAGTTACTTGTGGCTATATTTAGCTCAATAAATAGGAAAGAAAACCAAAGCAACAAAATCCCTAGCAATACACTATAGTTCAGTTGACTTATTTCAGTATTTTCCAATGATACCTGTATGCCCAGATTCCCATGAATTCATTAAGGCTTACAGCTTTGATAAAAACTGAGCGTCACTTTAAACTGTATTCCCTTGCTGCAGAGCCACGTGTGCTTTCTGATACTTGCTACAGTTTTTCTAGACTGGAGGTATCACAGAACCACAGAACCACAGAACGTTAGGGGTTGGAAGGGACCTCAAAAGCTCATCCAGTCCAATCCCCCTGCCAGAGCAGGAACACCTAGATGAGGTTGCACAGGAAGGCGTCCAGGCGGGTTTTGAATGTCTCCAGAGAAGGAGACTCCACAACCTCTCTGGGCAGCCTGGTCCAGTGCTCGGTTACCCTCACTGAGAAGAAGTTTCTTCTCAAATTTAAGTGGAACCTCCTGTGTTCCAGTTTGTGTCCATTACCCCTTGTCCTATTGTTTGTCACCGAGAAGAACCTGGCTCCATCCTCGTGACACTCGCCCTTTATATATTTATAAACATGAATGAGGCCTCCCCTCAGTCTCCTCTTCTGCAAACTAAAGAGACCCAGCTCCCTCAGCCTTTCCACATAAGGGAGATGCTCCACTCCCTCCATCATCTTTGTAGCCCAACACTGGACTCTCTACAGGTATATCAAAACATAAACCACACATTGCCCAATACTAGTTCTACAGTGCAGCCTGCTATCCAAGTGAAGTCAAAGAGGAGTAACATGCTGCTAGCAGAAGCAACAAAGCAGAATAAAGATAAAGGATAAAAGGTTTCATAAATAAGCCAGAATTGCAAACCATGTATCACAATAAATCCACAGGTGGTAAAACACAATCACCCCTAAAGCAAAGCAAAGCAAATCAAAGCTAAGCAAAGCGAGCAGTGTGAGCACCAAAACGTGGCTCCACCTTCGTTAGCTACTGAGCACAACTGGGATGAACCTCAGTGTTTGCCTGGGCTGAGAAATAACAGTTCCAGAGGGTGACCATAACTGTAGAGCTGCATTTTTGCACATCTGCTATTTGATTCCTAGACTTTTGGGGCTAGGATTTACTTTTTTTTTTACAAGATCCAGTCCCTTTTTTTTAATTATTTTTTTTAGAGGAGGGTGCATGTTTCTGCCCACATTTCTGTAAACTACTGTAGATGTGAACCCAGTCCTTTATAGGTGGTGGTTGTGTGTCAGTCTATTTTTGCCTTATCTTGTCAAGTCATTTTTTTCCCTACGTTTTTCCATGCTGTTGACAACAGAGTTTCAGTGCTATGCTCACCTTGCCAAGTGATCGGCTGATGATAACTAACAGCAGTAGTTTCCATGACTAAATGATGCAAATTCACTTAAAGCAAGATTTTAAAAGTAAGATCAATGACAACTTTCTACTTGACTGACAATGTTCAGTGTGCTCTTTTCCGTAACCAAAATTATTTTTGAATAAGGAGAGTAGCCTGTGGATTAATTAAATCTTAAGATGTCTATTACTGTTCACATTAGACAGTTGTCAGAGACTCTCATGTTTTCCAGGTGCCCAAGGGACATTGCTCTTGCAGTCCCTGGCCAGGTTAATTCTAGCCCTGAATGTCTCCTGTTCCCAGAGCCAGGCTACTGCTGACAGCTGCACTTCACATTGAAGAGACACGCAAACCAAAACCCTTCCTACATTACTTCTGACAAAAGCACTATGCAGTCAGATGTCTGAATACATTCACTTTAATTCACAAATGTTTTGAAGAAACATTGAGTTCTGTTACATCTCTTTTGACAGGGACACCTTACTCAGAATCATTTCCACCAGGTCAGATCTTTTTTAGCCCAAATCTTGTTAAAAAAGTATACTGTTTACTATTTTCAAAGGCTGCATTTACAACAGAACTGCGATTTGGGGGGGGGCAAATCTACCACACACTTGTTTAACTGTGCATTTCATACAACACTGAGTGTTCCTGTAGACACGAGAAGGAACAGGCGGTACCCACGAGTGCCCGTGCTACACGGCTACAAGTCACCCCAGGGAAAAGGGCAATGCAAGCAATTGCCAACGCTTTGCTCATCTTCTGGACATGGAACTTGAGCCTTGTTTAAGTGTGTCCTGGTGACAGAAGTTACAAAGAGGCTTAAAATTTATCTGATAAAAATGCTCATGATGGCAGAAAGCTGTAGAAGTCTTTTAAACCCTTCTTGTGCTTTGCATTCTTAATATAAGGAGCGCAGCTGGAAAGGTATATTATTTACCTACGCTATTTATAGCTAATCACCTTCATATATTACACCCTAGGACAACAGAACACTTTTCTATCAGTCACACTGAAACCTCTCCATGCTTTCCCAAATTATGGCTGTGAGTGTCTCTTAGATATCTGTTAACAGCTCAGTTCTCTAGAGAAATGTGAAAACAGTAGGAGCGCTGCAAGACCTAAGACAAGATGTGTTACACAAACAGTGCTCTCCTACTCCTTGTAAATGGTGCATACAATCACCAGTGAATTGTAGTGCTAATTCCTAAAAGGTGAATCAGTTTTCAAGCTTCCCTGTGAGCACCTTACAAAGTGACAGTTATAACAGCAGCAGAAATAAAAAGACAAATATATTTTGATTTAAAAGCTAGGAAGCAAAGTACCTACTTTGCAAACAGATTCTCAAATAAGACTCATGGGACATGCTCTAATTCTCGGTGCAGTCAGTAGGAAACCATCTACCAACTTTACGGGGAATCGCCTCCAGCCCTTTGAGACTTCAAACCAGTTTCTTACTCCCATAACAGCATTGCCCAAGCAGTGCCAGTTCTTGGTCTGGCTAATACAGAGACAAAACCTCCATACTGAGACTACATAACATGCCACAGATTGACCGAAGGGGACATTTTCAACAGGTCACTTTCTGAAGTTAGGAATGCACAGCTCTCTCGGTTATTCTTTCACCTACATGCCATATGGGTGAGCACGCAGTCTTACAAAAAACATTTCTGGGAACAGCTGCTTACTTGGAAACAAAAGCAGTGCTCAGGACTTTGCCATAGCAAGGACAACTTCTGTTTAAACACCACATAAAGTAAAAGAAGTTAATATTGAAGTTACCATTTTATTAATGCTAAATCAGATTATATCAATTGAATGATATTTAATGGAATGCTCACAGCCTCAGGCATGTTCATGTGAACTTTAAATCCTGCTAATTTGTTACAAAGCAGTTTAATATAAAACGCACTGTATAAAGAATGCATTAATTCCACAATGGGCAAGGCCATCTTTTGAATGTTTTTAAATACATTCAAAGAAAACATCAATAAATTCCACCCTAAGAAAACTTTTATAGATTTCGGTTCTGCACAAAAGCTTCCTTATACATAGTGAGAAATGCAGTAGTATTAATAAATATGTCAATCACGATTTTGGAGGTAGATGACATTACTGCTGATTAATATTAGGAGAGATCTAAAAGTGATGCCCTGGATGCCGCGGGGCAACTTTTTCCCAGGTTTTAGATCCAAGTTATGCTACTGAAATCAGTGTTGTTCCAGAAATACACATGGAGTGAGTTGTGCACACACAGGTCAGAGCTTTGCATCAGACTCACTACCACAGACCATCAAGTACAGCACTTTTACACTGTGTAAACGTCAAAGTGTGTCTTAAATATCAAGTAACTGAATTATAATGATTTCAAATCTAAAAATCCCTTGAGACGAACATAAGACATGTATAGATCTCAGCTTAATAAAAAAATAAGAACAAAGAGCATAGCAGTTAACAGGAAAAATAACGGCGACACCATGGCAATACTGTACTGGAAACAGACTCCTACTGGTAGGAGGACTAATCAGTAAACACCTTCTTGCCTGTCCTAATAGTGGATTCTATATTTAAAACTTTATTAAAAGCACAGGGGGAATATTTGCATCTTGCTAAAAGAGGGATTCCCTGAATGTGATAGCTTCGGAGATCATACTTGTTCCGCTAATTAGGCTTCTTATTTGATTCCCTTTCCATTTAATAAAAATGTGTGCTCCCTGGAAATGCCTAACCTTTTTCAATATAAATTCCCCAAAGAATCTAATGATAGCTTGGCATAACTACACTACAAAACGGTTTGTGAAGCAATTACCCTGACATTAAGCAAACCTTACATAAACATTTACAAATAGCCACAAGCAGCAGCTACTTCAATAACACAAAGCAAGCACGCTATGGTGTGCTCACGTGCAGAGTGCAAATCACCAGTAAAGCACAATTTCCTAGAAACCCCTTACCTGTCCTCCGAATAAACAGTCACTTAGAGAGCTACACACAAAGTCACTTGTGTCAGGGAGAGGGTGGTTATTGAGCAAAACAGCACACGGTGCACTCCCTGGAACCAGACTTTGCTCCACTGCATCCTGAAGTTGCTACACCATTCACGGACTATCTGGAGCTGCTCCCCCTTTTTCAGCCAGAAATGCTGACAAATCAGCAGGGCAGGAAGATATACAGGGCCACTGGAAGATGTTTTCCTTTTCCTCTTGCCTTCTTTCTTGCCCTTGTTTCTCAGGCTCCTTCAGGCCTCTGTTAACTTGCCTTGGTTGTATTTTTCCTGAAGTAGTGGAATAAAATCCTATAGTGCAAATGAATAGCAGCAACCTACTTCCCTTCTTGCTCGTGTCTTCTCTCACTCCTCAGATTACCCTGGAGCAAGTGTGCAGAAGGAAGGAGAAGAGCTTTTCCAGATCCAGGTAGCAGCAGGACTTACAATGTAATTCACTCCCACAGTACATTTTGCAGACCACTCCCTAAATCTTTTTCTTGCCTTCCTACCTTACCACTGCCTCTAAACAACATTGTTCATTTGTTTTAGGAACCTGGACTTTTCAGTCAGCTCATTTAAATATCTCATCATTACAGCACTGTAGGTGAAGGGAAGAGTAGTCAGAAGCCCTAGAGACTCACTGTTTGTACCTATGAGAATGATGCAACTTCTGGATCTAAATAGCAATTCATCCTGGAGTTACAGGATTCAAACAACTGTTTACATATTAAGAGATCAGGAGCCAAACTCAGCAATGGTGCAATCACGATGCCCAAATGAAGTCCATTATTGTTATCAAAACCTTTAGAAGTAGCAAAAAGCTAAGAGAGCTGTTGGCATGCTTTACTTTTTAATGGAAATTATATTGGTAGAAAATGTGCATAAATTACTTTTCAGAAGTTCATTGCCTCCTGCTGTTTATAATTTCAAATCATTATTTATGACATCACATTTCACTGCTAAAGAGATGACCATGAATTTAGAAAGACTACCAAGGATCCTAATGTTGGGTTTAAGCTCCATTTAATTGGGATACACAGAATAAAAATATTTTTCAGAATTATTTGCAGGATAAACCACATATAAACTATTCTCAGTGTATCTGAGTTATCAGCTAATACTGAAAAATCACTGAAGGCCACACTGTACTGAACAGATTCCTACAAAGTTTCATCATGTGAGGGATGTGGAGGAATAGTCCTACACCTACATCCTTCCAGGGCTCCACTACTCCTTTAACTACCATCCATAGTAGGTTAATGCATCTGAACACCACCACAGAAGCCACTAGCACTAGAAAGTGAGAGGCACACAGACATATCTCTGCATACGTGTGTGTGTTATGTCTATATATACTCTAAGCCCTGAAAAGCTTCAGCAGCAATTGTCTGCTTTGCTGGTTTGCAGCCCTTTTTCATAAGCTGCATGTTTATTTCCGCTCTCACACTCCCATTAGCAACAGTAACTCAACAGCAGGTTGCGGAAAATGGAAATTCAGAGGCAGTGGATCCAGTAGTCAGGGACAGACACCCAGTCTGGACTCTCCAACCCCACACCTGGGATAACCAAAATCAGGTTCAGCAAAACAAGAAGGTTCTGCCATATACTGTTCAAGCCCTAGCTCCTTGCAGGTGAGACCTCTCACACCCCATAGCACTTTCATTTCTGTTAATGGAGGTTGTCATACTACATCGGACCCAGGGAGTTGTAAGTGGACATCAAGGTAGTGACCCTCATACAGAGTGCTCCTTCATAGCGGCACAGATAATGAACCAAAATTTCTGATTGGCCTCAAGTTTTCAGTCCACCTATATTGCAGCAATCTAATTTTTAAGTGACAGAGCTAAGGATAATTTGCAGCGATCAACTCTGAAAGTACAAACTGTAACCTCTCCACCACGTATAGAAACTGAGTACAAAGACCTTTTGAACATCAGCAGCTCGCAGTTTTGTTTCAAGGTATTTCAGTCTGGTCAGGTTTAAACACAAAGAACCTTCCAGCTGGTTGCCTCAGAAATAAATCAATGCAGATAATTAACCTATTATTATCATGAGAATTGATTAGCATAAATAAACAAACAGTGGAGCTCTCATACACACCACATTTATACTTGCTGTCCACAAGTTGCACCTATTCCTCCGCTCTTTTTCCTCCAAAAACCATCAGAATAATTATCCTCAGAGAGCATTAGCTACAGCTCGAGATGCAGGCATAATTTACACTTCCTTGGAGACCCAATTACAGGTTATAGGAAACAGTTCTGAAGACAACTTCCCACTCTACAGCTTCATATTTTTATAACTTACAACTTCATTGTTTCACTTGCCTTTTGGATCTGGCAGCGGAACAGAGTCAGAAGGGCTAAGTAACTTGAAACACATTTTAAGTTGACTAAATATATACATTATGAACAGCTTCCTTCTTTAGAATTACCTTTCTCCTTTCCCTTTTAGAAATAAAACACTTATTTGGTGTTAAGTGGATCTAATTAAAGCAAATAGGCATTCTCCTTCAGAACTAATAGATGTGATGCATTGCATCACTTGCCTAAAATGACTGCATCAAAACAAGGTGATTTGGAGATAGAGCAGCTGTAACACCAAGGTGGCTAAATTGTACTTCATTGTAAGCCTAAATATGATTGAAAGACTCTGTAGATGTACATTTTGGGTTTTTTTATTGTTTTGGTTTATTGTTTGGCTGGTTGGTATGTTTTTTACACACAGACTTAGTACAAGATAAGGCACTGTCTGTTGATACCTGGAGTCTCCTCAAGCCAGTACATCATACTTCTTATGCCAAAACTGAAAATAAGCCTAAAGCCAAAGGATTCCTAGAGCTCAATCTTTTTCTGGAAATAAACCCCTGTAAAGATATCTCTGAACACATTAAATGCAAGTATGACCAACACCTGGCTGAGTTTTGGATGTACCTCGTTAAGCATTTGCAATTGGAGATCCATGGTTATATTTAGCACCTGCCTTACAAGCTAAAGAAAACTGTGTCTTTTCAGCTGGAAAATCAAATGCAGCAACTGGACATCTGTCAACAGTTGAACTTGCATTTGTTCTCTTTAATAGTCTGTTTTCTCTTAGTTTTATCTGACCAGTTTACATTTCTCTAAAACATAGCCCTGTTACATTTCTTGGCATTTAAGTGGGGACCTCAGACCCTCACTTGCATGTGGGAAGCTAACAAAATGCAACTACAGATAGTTCTTGACTTATGCACAGAATGTGGATAGAAACCATGCTGATGTTTTCCATGATTTTTGTTATCCAGCTTAGAAAAGCACAAAAGGGCAAAGCATTTTTAAAACAGAATTTCAGAAAAAAATAGCACAACACACAAGTTCAATACAAAACCGTGATACAATGAAATCTACCACTTCCCAAAGCAACTTACAAAGCTAGGCAACTACTAATCGCACTTGACAAACAGAAAATGTAACTTACAGGTTAGACAAACTACCCAATTGAGTCAGAAAATGTAAATAATACCAGGGCTTGACATCAGCTAGCAGAAATTTTTTACAAAAACCAAAACCAAAAACAAAACCTTGAGCTGAGATGGTCTTGCAAAAACATGAACTTCCCATAGCAATGCACCTCCGCTCCTCCTCATTTAGATACTTTTGCAATTAATATGTTGGTAATATCTAAAGCATTAAAACAATTTAAATCAGTGAACATCTTATGGAGAGGAATATTTGCAGGTAAAGGGTAATTTATTTTGGTACCCACCTCAAATTCAAAAAGGAGGGATAAGCACAGAAACCTGATGAATATAGTTTTAAATCTATCCAGAAATCCGTGAGAAAGCTTTAACAAGGCCAAGTGCCAGGTCCTGCACTTCAGTCGCAACAACCCCATGCAGCGCTACAGGCTTGGGGATGAGTGGCTGGAAAGGACCTGGGGGTGTTGGTGGACAGCAGGATGGCCATGAGCCAGCAATGTGCCCTTGAGCCAAGAAGGCCAATGCCATCCTGGGGTGGATGAGAAGGGGTGGTTGTAGGGCAGAGAGGTTCTCCTCCCCCTCTGCTCTGCCCTGCTCAGACCACATCTGCAATATTGTGTTCAATTCTGGGCCCTCAGGTCAAGAAGGACAGGAACTGCTTGAAAGAGTCCAGCAGGGCCACAAAGATGATGGAGGGAGTGGAGCATCTCCCTTATGAGGAGCGGCTGAGGGAGCTGGGTCTCTTTAGCTTGGAGCAGAGGAGACTGAGGGGTGACCTCATTCATGGTTATAAATTTGTAAAGGGCGAGTGTCAGGAGGAAGGAGCCAGGCTCTGCTCTGTGATGTCCAATGCCAGGACAAGGGGCAATGGGTTTAAGCTGGAACATAGGAGGTTCCATGTGAACATGAGGAAAAACTTTACTACTGTGAGGGTTATAGAGCACTGGACCAGGCTGCCCAGAGAGGCTGTGGAGTCTCCTTCTCTGGACACATCCAAAGCCAACCTGGCCGTGTTCCTGTGTGACGTAGTTTAGGTGATCCTGCTCTGGCAAGGGTTGCACTGGATGAGCTTTCGAGGTCCCTTCCAACTCCTGAGATTCTGTGATTCTGTGAAAGCGCCAGACCCAAGAAGCCAAGGCAGCATGCAAGAACTAATTTTGTATGTTTTCACAGTGTACTGTGAGTGGCAATTCACACAGGTAGGAGCCTGGGAAAGTCCTCATCTGACAAATTTCCATCTCGGGAGATGGGGAAATTTTCTCTCTCTTTTTCTTACTCAGTTCCTCTCTTTCTCAGTTCCTTCCTGTGCACTAAACAGACTGGAAGCACACAAACATGTAGATCTGCAGCAAAGAAGAATATGGATTCTCTGTTGCATGAAGACAGAGAATAAAAAGAGGAATGTTACACCAGCCTGCAGAAAAAGAAAGGAAAGACTGAGAATCTTGAAGTCCCCTTCATATGAGAAACTTATGTAGGAGCCAAACTTGCAAGGATAATTTTCTTTGTTCACTCAAATTACTTCCTAACTCTCAGTTCTCACAGCTTTGAATAAATTCTTATGTGTATGCAGATTTTCCAAAAGAGCTCTGACTATCTCAGAGCTTTCTCAGAGGTTTTTTTTTCATTCACGAGTTATTTTAAACACACAGAGGTATAAAAGAAGTAAGTCTCCAACATCAAAACCCATCAAATATCAGGACCACTTATCTTCTCAGTGATCTTAATACAATAGGAATAAACTGGGAAAGAGCTTTATATTAATATAGTACTGTTTATAGTACAGCATACCAAAATCCACAAATTCAAGTATGCTTTTGAAGCAAATGTCACATTGACTTCACTTGGAAATATATTCACTTTTTCCATCCTTCTACTTCGCTTAAAGAATTCATAGTAAGTAAGGAACACATTTTTCTTACAGGCAGTATTTCATGTTTACTCTGCTAAAATGCTTTAGAATTTGTATTTACAGTTTATCTTTTGCACTCATATATGACCACAGAATCACAGAATAGTCTGGGTTCAAAGCGACCTTAAAGCTCATCCAGGGAGGGGGCATCCACAGCTTCCCTGGGCAACCTGGGCCAGTGTCTCACCACCCTCACAGTAACAAATTTCATCCTAATACCTAGTCTAAATCTACCCTCTTCCAGTTTAAAGCCATTTCCCATCATCCTATCACTACTTGCCCTGGTAAAAAGTCCCTTCCCAGCTTTCCTGTAGGCCCTTTTCAGGTACTGGAAAGCTGCTATAAGTTCTTACTGGAGCCTTCTCCTTCTCCAGACTGAACAATCCCAACTCTCTCAGCCTATGTTCACAGGAGAGGTACTCCAGCCCTCTGACTATCTTCATGGCCCTCCTCGGGCCATGGCTATCATACTTAGAGATAACACTGAAAATTGACTTGGCATTGTACTGCCCGTAACTCAGCAATCAGTGCAGATAAGACAAGAAGTATTTATCATCATGCCATCAGAAGATTTCTCAAATTTATCCTGGCTGAGGAATGGTGGTTGCAGTTTCAGTCATTGACTTAAATAAGAGACACAGATGTTTTGGTTTTGCTGCTCTCCTTGCTCATGTATTAACTGAGTCTCTGCATCTGGTGTCCCACTTAATCTACTGGGTCATCACTGTTCATTATTTCATTTCTCTAGTCTTGCTCTTTCCCACAGAAGTCTCCTATCTACAAAAGAAAGAGAAAGTAAAAAAAGAAACTTCAAGAATACAGAAATGAACCAGTATTTGTTTCCATTTGCTATAGACAAATAATTCCTGATCCACTCAAGAGTTTGAAGAAATATCTGATATTTTAAAAACCTCTAGCTGCACTTCATCCAAGATCACCGAGTGGTAAAAATTCACTTTTCCACTTGGCAAACAGAAACAAGGAGAAGAGGAATGGCTTAGGTGTCAAATGAGGATACATAAAAAGTAATGGTGTGGATGTTTCCAACAGCATTTTATTGTAAGTAGGGCCCTCAGAATTTAAGCCCACTACAATCAGGCATTAGAACTTTTAAGGAGACATTTACTTGAAATGATTGCTTTGCTCTTTGTCTTCTTCTCCCTTTATATCTTTTTCTGTCTGTAGCCTACACGAGCAGCCTTTCTCCTTTGCCATTAAGTTATTCCCTTTTCCTTTACCTTTTGTGTTTTCTAGCCTTTCAACAGTGATCTCCTAAGAGTTTCCATTAGTTCTCAAACCTGAACATGTTTAGTTCATGTTATGTCAACAATTCAGATTACCATCACCTCAGGGAGGGTATCTTCTCTTCCTACATGTTTTGAAAATCTGCTATGGAAGAGATAATAAATGATGCCTCTTATTCATCTAAAGTTCAAAGCATGTGAAAACAGAAGTAATGTACATGCCTTTGCTCTTATAAATCAGTAATGAGTCTGCAATGATTCCCCATGACAACTAAGACTCATTCAGTCAAAATTACTGTATTCTGTGGTCTAAGTACTGTCTTATTCCAAAAAAAGTTATGCATTTTCTATTAACATCACCATCAAAAACTATACAAATAACGTCAGGATTTGAAAAGCCACAGTCACAAAATGCTTCTTGTCCTCACTGGTCTACTCAGCTTGTTGAGTTACAGTAAACCCTACAGTGAGAAGGGTTCAGGTAGACAGAAACCACATTTGCAATGAGACAAGCACTTCAGCACACCCCAGCACACATATTCTAATAACAATTATTATGACTTCTGTTAGGAACAAAGAACCGGATGTTTGTGTGTGGGTGCTGGGGGCCAGGGTGGAGCAGGACATGGAAGCAGGAGAGAAGGGAGAATAAAAAACTAGCACCACAACCGGTACCATAGAAAGGTCCAACATGTCCAAAAGATTGGGATAAAGATGTAGCCTAGAAACTACCTTGTAGCATTTATTTATTTATTAGCCTAAGCAAATCAAATATTCATCATGTCACAGCTGGTAAGGGAAACTTTGCCCCTTCTGGAAAATGCTGAATGTTGCCCGACTCTGTCATTTCTCTTCAAACATTGCTATTGGATGAAAAACAGAATGAAGGAAGCTTGTTCCCAATCCACCCTCTGCTCATACAAATCTTGAGTCTCCTATTTTACTCTTTTAAAGTCATGCCGTAAAGGAATGGGCTACAAAAAACACTTCTCAATCCATCTACTTTTACAATACTGTAACACAAAGAGCACAGGCCAGAGAGTCTTAAATATTACCTTCATACAGAACTTCATACTCAGTGGGAATACAGCTATATCCTTGAATCAAATCCGGAAGACTATGAAGGCAAGGAAGCATTCTGGGGTCTCTCTTCCGCAGGTCCCATTTGCACACCAAACAGTTCCTCAACAGATCCAGGGTCTCCATTTCTGTTGGCTGAAGTCTGACATCGAAAACACGGAGAGTCACAAAATGGCTCATGACAACCCCTTCACTTAACAAAACACTTGATCACTCAAGCGCAAACTGCAGGGCAACAGCGGGATGCAAGTTCTCAGAAACATTTATTTAGTCCTTGCGAAGAAAGAGGAAGTTCCTCGCAGCTGAAAATCACATACCTGCTTCACAAAAAAGAGTATCTTTGCAGATTGTTGTGCAGGAAAGTGTGGTTTAAGGTTTACAAACCATGATCCCACTATCTCTCTATAGTACTTTCAACTTCTGTAACAACTGAAGTAATCTATTCTATCGATCTACTTACAAAGCTGTTACCAGGCTGAATTGTCACACGCTGTACATTTCCGGCTAGAAGCACTGAAACTGTGCAATAAAAATGATGGCATTCTCTGACTGCTTTTACAATTCCACCTCAATATTTTATAGTTTTCAGGCAAAGCAAATAAAGCATAACTTAACGTAGGTCCATCAGTTCAGCAACGCACGTCAGAAAGCTACCTTGATAAACGTACAGCATCTTCTGCCAATCTTCTTTATAAAGATCTAATAAAATGCACTTTGCAGTAATCAAATTATCAAATTTCAGCTGTCAAGATAACCACAGATCAACTTATCAACCAAACCCGAGCTTCCCACGAGCAGGACAGTGTTCCTCCTGCCAACCTAAGCTCCCCAAGGTAAATCAAGAGTTCTGCAGTTCATGTTGCATCCTCAATTCTGAGATTCTGAGAGATGTTGATCAGATCCAGCCCGCAAAGGGAAAACTTTGCAAATTACATCAGAGAAGAAAAAGCAAATGCAGTCTTGTCTCCTCTGGAATCACCCTTCCAGCTGACCAAACCTCCTGGGCCCAGAGCCCCACACAGCTGCCCATTGCCTTGGCATGATGGCCTTGCTACCAGAGGCACATAAATTGCAGCTACACTCTTCAGATCTCCCCAACGCAGAAGAGCAGCAGCTACAATCTTAGGGCTATGTATTCTCTTGAGGGATTCTGTCTTGGGGCAGATTCAAGTGGAAATGGTTAGTAAGCATGTCTCTTTTTTATTTTACAATTTTTAAAATGTACGAATGTCTCAGAAATTCACAGCCAGGAATTTTTTAAGTCTTCCATCCTGAAGTCATTGCTATTCAAAATATTTTAGAAAAAATGGACCATATGTTCAAGTATACATCACATCTCATACCCAAGACCCATACTAGGAACGAAGGAAAATTGGTAGATGCCCACCACCATTACTGAATTCCCTTAAACAAATTCAGACCTACCACTAAAACTTATGATTGTAATTTCAAAACCAGAGGTCCCTTTAGAAATGAGCTGTGGTAATGGCACCTGTGGTTTAACTAATAAACATTACATCGGTGTGTCCTGGTTTCGCTGGGATTGCATCACAGAATTAATTTTCTATTCAGGAAAACTGCATTTCTGCAAAGACTACAATACTCGATTTCATAGGAACAAAGTTGATAAGACCCTTTATTTTCCAGGCCAGCACTGTTATGCAGTGACCAAGGGCTTTAGCAGTTCCAAGTCTGTCAGGTGCAGAAGCTGAGGGGAGCAAAAACCAGGGCAGCTGACACAAGCTGACTCCAAGCTGGCCAACAAACTTGTTCCATACCATAAACGTTCCACCTGCTATACATTGCTGAGTCTGCTGGGAGCAGCAGGCTTTCCTCGGTGGCTGTGATGACAGCAGGGTCTCACCATCATTCTACTTCTGAGGCGTACTCCACTTGTTATGACCATCCCAGCTTGCAACCACTGTTTCAGCTGAGTATAACTCTGCGTAATTCATATTGTTATTAATACTGGATTTTTATTATTTTATTAGATCTGTTTGTATTTCAACCCACAGTTCTTTCCTTTTCCTGATTTCCCTCCCTGGGTGGGGAGGAGTCATCAGGTGACAGAACAACTGAACGATGACACAGTGCTTAATACATGAGCTCACTTTCTACAGTTCATCTTCATCAACCGCCTTGCAGAGGCAAATGCCATCAGAGCAGCACAGGTTCTCAGCTCACTTCATCTCTATTGCTTCTTGCAATTACTGTTGCTAAGAAGAAAAACCATCACCTACAGAAAGATGTAATTTCTGCAGTAGGAAGTTGAGGTCTTAGACTACCACACTGTTTAGACAGAGAAACCACAGCCCAGGACCAAAGCATCCATGCACAGAGTATCAGTGCGAACAAAGCCCAGCACTGGGAAATGCTGTATCACCATAAAGGTCAAACCTGTGTCTGAACGAGCAGAAGCAGGTTACCATACATTTTAATTGATGCTTTTTGCATAACATGTGAGACTACACACAAGTTTTTTGGTAGGAGGTGGAAGAATGAGGATGACAAAAAGTGTTTAAAATTTCCTGCTCAGACAGGTATGCAAGTCAGCAGTCGGGCAGCTGCATTACCAATGACTTGGCTACGCTGGTGAGAAACACCAAGTCCAGCAGCAGCAATTACAAAGAAAATAAACTTAATTGCATTTGGAGATGTGTGGTGAGGGTCATGAGGCAGGGCACAGAACAGAAACAGACAAAGACAGGGAATGCTGGGGAGGCAGCTGTCAGGCAGTCACATCTGGAACAGGAAGAGAAGTGCTGGGCTTTTGGTGTGCCAGTGCAGACAAGGACAAAGGAAAGGCTGGGGCCTGCCTCAGGACCAAAAGATCACTTGTGGCCTCAGGAAGGCAATGGCCACCCCAACACAAAGCAAAGGGAAGCATCCAGATCACAGGCTTGGAACTTCCAGTAAATCACTAATACTTTTATACTATACTTATAGACTTGTTTAGGTTGGAAAAGACCAACCGTTAACCCAAGTCCACCACTAAACCATGTGCTAAGTGCCACATCCACATGCCTTTTAAATACCTCCAGGGACGGTGACTCATCCACTTCCCTGGGCACCAGGTTCCAATGCTTGATAACTCTTTTAGTGAGAAATTTTTCTTAATATCCAATCTAAACCTCCTCTGGTGCAACTTGAGGGCATTTCCTCTTGTCCTATCACTTGTTACTTGCAAGAAGAGACCCACACCCACCTCACTACAGCCTCCTTTCAGGTATTGTAGAGAGCAATAAGGTCTCCCCTCAGCCTCCTTTTCTCCAGGCTAAACAGCCCCAGTTCCCTCAGCTGCTCCTCATAGGACTTGTGCTCCAGACCCTCAACAGCTTTGTTGCCTTTCTCTGGACAGGCTCCAGTGCCTCAATGTCTTTCCTGTAGTGAGTGGCCCAAAACTGAACACAGTATTTGAGGTGCAGTCTCACCAGTGCCAAGTACAGGGGCACGATCACTTCCCTATTCTCTGCTGGCCACACTTTCTGACACAAGCCAGGATGTTGTTGGCTGTCAGCCAGCACCCCCAGGTCCTTTTCCACCAGGCAGCTTTCCAGCCACTCTTCCCCAGGCCTGTATAGAATTGCACGGGGTTGTTCTGGCCCAAGTGCAGGACCCGGCACTTGGCCTTGTTGAAGCTCACACAGTTGGCCTCAGCCCATGGATTCGGCCTATCCAGGTCCCTCTGCAGAGCCTTCCTACCCTCAGACAGATCAACACTCCCTCCCAACTTGGTGTCATCTACAAACTGACTGAGGGTGCACTTGATCCCCTCATCCAGACCACTGATGAGAAGTTTGTAATGATATATTCACATCACTTTATAATTTCTGTATTTTAGGAATAAACTCTCTATGCAAGTCTTTCGAGTTTCTGTGTTCCCTTTTCTCAGTTTTAATCAATTTTTTGTATCTTCTTCCCTCTATTAAATGTGGATGTTGCTATACAAGGTTTATTATAGCATTTTTAAATGCTGTAACATCAACTTTACCAGTTTTGTCTACAACTGCTTCATTAACAGCATTAAAAGTTGCCATGAATTTGGAAAACATAAAATAAGAATAACCCCATCTACCAAAACATAATGTTTATCAGCTTAAAAAAAAAACTAAAGCAAAAAAAACCTCAAACAAACAAAAAGGAAGATGTTTCTACATTTAGTTAGTTAGTTGGTCTTCATTTAGGTTCTTTATTTGTCCTGTCTATACAGAAGTCTTTCTGTGGACATGGTGGACAGCCGTCCTGGGGGTTTCCTGTCAGCTCTCATAGAAGCTTCTCGTTTCGCCGGTAACTGCAGCTTGCTTGTGACTACTCAGCCCTCTTACACCCCAGAAATACCCCCCGTCAGTATCTCACTCCCAGAGACGGCGGGATGGCCAGGGCGCAGCAAAGCCTGCTCGAGCCGCTCCAAACCGCTCCGGCGTGAAGAGCCGAGACCCGGGTGCCCGCGCCGCCCCGAGGCCGCCCGGCTCCAGGGCCGCAG
>NW_010176882.1:79357-83761 GCF_000695765.1 Mesitornis unicolor | reverse complement strand
TTCTGTGATTCTGTGATTCTGTGATTTGGTCTGTGGCCCATTTCAACATTTGCAAGGAAATCAGGGCCTCTTTTGCTCTGTTGTTCCCCTCTTTGGTAGACATTAGAGATGGTTCTTTGTACTGAAGTTCAGGCTCTTACTCTGCTCTGGCTGTAAAACCATCTGTGACGGGAGCATTTGAGATTTGATGTCCTGTATTCACTGATTTGTCTTTCAGAAATGAAACTGATGTTCAGGCCCCAGGTAATTTGTTTTGACAAAGCCTCCCTTTAACAGAAACCTGAAAAAACAATTTCTTCCTGTGTTTCCTATGTTGGTATTTGAGGGGTTTGGCCAACAGCAGCAATAAGGGAAGCGAAATCTCTTCAGGAGCGTGTACGTTGAAACCTCTCAGACAAGTCAGGGCACTTCAAGCCAGCATGTGATCTCCATGTGCAGTTGGTTAAGAGATGCTTTACATCACAGGGGAGACCATCGAGTGTAAAGAAACTTCAGATCAATGCAATTTCATCTTTGACAAGGTTCAGTGCTTCAATGAGACTTTGAACATTGAACTTATGTTAAACTGAACTCATATAAACCTTCTTGTGTCCACATGTAGTCAGAGCTAGATAGTTCTCCTTTTCCTATAAGCTTCACAAACAAATTGCAAAGTTCATTTCCTGCATGGTAAAAAAATATGAAAAAAATCCCCAGTGTGTCTCATGGAACTGTTGAAGAATCTGATATCAGACAGGCCAGGAGAAAACACGACACATCCTTTCTTCCAACTCAGACGCTTAGAGTTTAAACTCAGAGGGAACACTTGTGGTAGGACACAAGGTCCCAGTCCCCAGCAAGAGTGCAGCTTGGTGGGCGCTCCCTCCAGAAGCAAAGGGCTCTGGGGGATGTGCTACAGCTCTTCTGGAAACTGCACTTGCAGCTTGTGGCACAGAAAATTGTTGAATTTGGTTCTGGAGATAATTTCTCAGTCTCCAGCAGCTAACGTAGTGACATTGGGAGAGTCTGCATTCAGTTCCTGTCTCTGCTGCAGGCCATTCCTCTCAGCCTTGCTTCCCCGTTTTGGGTCAATGTGACACCTTTCCATGCCTCTTTGTTTTGTTTGCTTGCACTGTCAGCCCTAGCACAGGAGGCATCTGACTAAACGTTACTCCTATGTCAATGCTCTCCAGATCTCATATGGCACCTCACACACTGCTCTGCAAAGGACAAAAAATATTCTCCCTCCTACATTTGCCTCATCTCCCCACAGTAGCTGGTTTTGTGCACTTTCCCACACGTAAAGATTGCAAATGCACAGACCACAACAGTTCCGGTTCCTCCTTGCCTGCATCACTTCTGAAACCACTTGTTCAAACTAAAGGTTGTTAGTTATAGTGGAAAAGTGTTTGTGCAACTCATAAAATGGTTTCTCTCATCCACCTCTTCATCACAACCCCTTTTATGTTAATGGTACTTCTACTGATGACTTCTGTCCCTGGCAGTCTGCAGAATGAGTGCTCCCAGTGCTGGACCCGCTGTTGGTGGGATGAAGATGGGTCACGTTCATAGAATCATAGAATCAAGGGGTAATGGTCTCAAGTTGCACCAGGGGAGGTTTAGGTCAGATATGAGGAGGAATTTCTTTACTGTAAGGGCTGTCAAGCACTGGAAGGGGCTGCCCAGGGAGACAGTGGAGTCCCCATCTCTGGAGGTGTTAAAAAGACAAGGAGATGTCGTGCTTAGGGACATGGTCTAGTGGTGGACTTGAGGCTGGTTCGATGCTTGGACTCAATCTTAAAGGTTTTTTCCAACCAAAATCATTCTATGATTCTATGAAGAGGTCATCTTGGACAGGTACAAAGCTCGAGCGGAGTAGTGGCAGCTCTGCACAGCAGCAGGGAGGTCACAGAGCTTGTCCAGACAGCGAGGCACAGTTGTGGGTGACAAACCCATGTCTCCTGCATCCTCAGGGAATGCAGCAGCAGGCTTCTGCCCCAGCCACCCATACTGTTAAGCTGATTTTAAAATAACACAGCACACACCATGCTGCTTTAGGAAATCGCAGCTGTAGGTGTAGGACTGGCAGACCACGCTGTGCTCCAGCTTGCTACAGCCTAAAAATGCAGAAGAAATGAAAGACAGACCAAGCGTGAGGGAGGACAGAAGAGACTGGAGAATGAGGGAGGAAGTGATGAATAAGATGAGATGCATAGCACGGTCAGAAATGTGCCATCTCACTATACAGTGCTGAAACCATCAGTAAGGTGATGAAGGAGCAATATTTATTAAGAAATGATTAGGAGGAGCAATTATCTATTTATTAGAGTTATTTGCTCTGAAAACAGTGTGGGGAGTGACTGATGCTCCATTGTGGCCTTGGACTTCTTGTTCTCAGATCCACAGCAAGTTTGGTCTCCTTGGCCTGTGCTGTTTGTGGTGCAGATGCTCCTGAGGGAGGACTGTCTGCAGGAGGGATGTGGTGGGGTGTCTGGCCTTGTGGCTACTCGTTTCCTGGTTTTACTTGCACAGAAACACCACAGACTTGCTGATGTGCTCCATGGTGAGGTCTCCAGCCTTATGGAGATTTTCTGCAGTGCTCAGTGCCCCACATGCAACAGGATCTCTCTCTAACCTGGGGGATAGAAATTGATGTTTTCGCTGCAGATCGTCACTGTTTGGATATAGAAGTTCAGTGCTAGGACTGAGACCACAGCTCTAGACCTCCTTCCACCCTACAGCTTGCTAAATGTAAAATGGAATGGACCCCGTAGTCTGGGGCTTGATAGTTCATTTCAGAAACTTGGAGAATGTAATTTTTGTTCAATGTGAAAAAGCACATTTGGAGATTTTTCTCAAATAAGAGATAGAAAATTATACTTCTTGTCAGTGAAGTAGTATAGCTAGACTTACAGAGAGATCTTTATTCTTTTTGTGTTTCTTTTTGCACTTTAAGATGCTATTGTTGCATTTAACTCAATTCTGAAGCAAAATGCAATTTCAAAATGTAAAGCCGTGACTTTCTAGATAAAAAATGTTGAAGGAAAACTCATTAACTTTGTAATTTCTCCATCCTCCTTCAGAAGCTGACAGAATACAACAGCTAAAACCAAACCATTAATAAACTGATAACTTTTGTCTCAACATTTCCTTGCACAGCATTTTAAACCCTTCACGACTGCCTCACTTGGAAACTCATCCTGCATTTAGGACTGTGGCCATCGCACGGTCCTTGGAAATGAATTTGTTGGTAGGAAGTTGGCCCAAGGCCCACTGAATTGTGTCTTTTCTTTTGTTCTGCTAGGTTATGAGCGTTCTGCTGCTGATTGAGTACTCCCTGGAGGTGGTGAGCGGGAAAGGCTTTTGCAAAGACCTGGACAAGGATTACTACAGGATTGGTAGGTCACCGGGATGCTGGAAATCTGCAAGTCTGTGGGATTGAGAGGGAGCCCAAGGTCCTGCGCTGCTCCCTCTTTCTTTTTCATCAAGGAAAATTGGAAATTGGTATTCAGAGCAGATGGGCCAGAAGCTTAGATGCAGAAACAAAATTTAGGCTCTAAAGATTTGGATTTTGGCTTAGGCCATGGCTGTGTTGGCTTTTTGGAGACCACTGTGGAAGTCTTTATTTCAGTGGACCAGGCCCTCAGTCCAATCTCTCCAGTATCCTCACACTCCTTCGGCCTTCCCACTCCCTCTGCAATACACTTTACATTAATCCGACAATCCTCATTTCCCCTTGTCTTTCTTTTCACTAACTGCAGATCATTTAAGCCTTACACACGCTGTTGATTTCCTTCACGTGCTGGGCATTTTCCAGGAAAACACTGACATATCTGACCAGCTCCCCCATGGACCCAGTCTGTCCAGTGACCTTGGGGTCTCGGAGTGGGGAGAAATTGCAGCCCCACACTATGTCCCATGAGTACGTGGGGTACCTGATGTTTCGACCAGTACTCTGCCCTCCATGCCACAGAGCCATCCTCTTGTCATCATCCATCATGCCATGCAGGGGTCTTCAGAGACCCACCTCCCTTTTCTCACTGCTCTTTTGGGCCCCATCCCCAGATTTGCTCAACCCTTGGTGTTTTTTTGCAGAACACTGGTTGCATGGAAGGAGCAGCCAGGCTGTTTTATGTTCCACAGAAAGTCACAAGCATCACATTCATCACGGTTGATTGAATACCTACTGCTTGAGCTCAGAAGGATCTGGCTTAGCTTTCAGAAACCTGGCAGATATCTCATGTGGGGTGGCATTTAAAAGAAAATAACACCCCAAACCTCAGCTATTACTAAACCAGGCTAATTCTGTGTGAAGCTGTTTGGAAGCATCAAACTCAGGGTGCTTTTTCCTTTTCTTAGTCACTTTTCAGTGTAAAACCACAAATAGAGATAACCCTTCTCTGCTGTGTGCAGGAAGATGGAAAC
>NW_010176882.1:12992-79326 GCF_000695765.1 Mesitornis unicolor | reverse complement strand
CTACACTGCATTGTCACTCCCTACAGAGAGGGCTCATAGTCAGAGAAAAATGCAACTCACAGCAGCAAGGACTTGCCCATTCCCTGCTTTTCCAGTGTGTCCTTCACCAGGAAGCATGCACAGAGAGGCCCTCTGTAAGTGGAGGAAAAGGAAACCATGTACAGCAGATTCCTGCACATCCCAAACTCACTTGTCCCCAGGGCAGGAGTCAGACATAGTGGAAAGCACCAAAACAGGCATCGTTGCTGTCTGGGTGAAGTTATTGCTAACAGATGGGCTCATATGTTTCAAAAGGCAGCACTGTGATCCATCAAGGCTGTTTTGAAAGGCATTGATGAGTGGAAAATGGCAATTTGGGTGAGTCCTGCTAATAGGACAGTGAGCAAGGGTCTGCTGTCATGGCTCACAACTTTCACACGGGACATTATTTCCAAAGCACTCCAGTCTGGGTGGGTTGGAGACTGCTTTGCTTAGCTGAGGTCCACAGAGGTCCCTCTGCAGCCATGGCTCAACTCAACACCAGTCTAGACTTGCATGATGGCTGCTTTGGGAAATGCTTTCCACGGAGCTTTCCCATTAGGGCAACACAAAACACCCTGAGCACGCTCTAAAACCCAGCTGTTTTCCGGTGACTGGAATCAGTACAACATAGATAGGAGAATTCAGTTTTCTGTTTCACTAATCTAAGTTTCTAGTTTTGCAGATGAAAACTAAAGAACATGATGCAAGTATGACCCTAAGATCTTCCTCCCTTTTATTGGGTTTGGGGGTTTTGTTGCTTTTTTTGTTTCTTCGTTTTGTTTTGATGTACCTGGCTTGGACATCAGTATAGTTGGAAATATTTTTTCCTGATGGAGGAGTATGCACATGCATTCTGACTAATCCAGTGAGCTGAACTGCTGAAAACTGAACATGATATTTGCAAATCAGAACACTTTCCCACAGATAGATTTATGTAAAAATGACAACTGGTTTTCATTATTTTTTGCAGCAAGATCATCCAAGGCCAATAATTTTTACTTTTCTTCAAGTATTTGAGTAAAACATTCTTTAAAGAAAAAGAAACAAATTGTTGAGACAGATTGTTCAGATAATTTCTGTATGAAACTATTTTATGCTTTCTAAGCAAGACGTGCATTTCTGCAAATCTAGACAGTTTTCTTTAAGAAGAGAACCCTTCCAAGTGAAATTAGCCCTGTTTTTAACAACCCCCCCTCTTCCTACACAATCAAAATGACAGGTCTTCCCCCTCCTCCCTCTTCCACTGCCTCCTACACAGGAAAGGAACATTTTCTAATGAAATCCCCAGCACTTCCACTTGGCTTCTCTTCCCAAGCATTTCAAAGGGCTCTGCTTGGGAGATTGTGAGTGTTTTCTGATTATAGTTGGAATAAATACAGTGCAACACTTCTATTTCCAGAAACTAGCAGGGAAGCGATACAGCAAAGCAGCACAAAAAGTTCCGTTTGACTGCAAAGCCCAGATGGAAGAGTTGGAGAACAATTTGGGGAGAGGTTTTTGTCGATGGCCTCAGCATCTGCTGCTCTATTTGTAGATCCTGCGAGATCAAAGCACGTCTCAGAATATATAATGCTAACACTGTAGTCATGGCCCGAGAATATAAACAAGGCAAGGTTTATGGGAAGGTGGTTTTCACAGGATACAGTAGGAAAAAATACATATAGGAGTTCTTTATAGGGAATCAGTGCTCCCTCAAGGTTTCTCAGCAGTTTGTTTCGCTAGCTTAAAATGGGGATATGGGATGGGCTGCAACTTCCACAGGTATGGTCAGGGACAGGAAGGAAAACAGGAATTGTTGTAGGGTTTTGTGATTGCCAGGGTGATGGGTAATGAGAAGCCCTTAGAAGAGGAATGCTCTGACCGCTGCTCCTCTGAAATTTGCTTTTCAATGCAAGTTGACCAAGAAATTAATATAAAACTTGCTGAAAACATTGGATTAAAATGGGAAGAAGACTCAAGTTCTTCATTGTCTTTGGGAGCCTTAAATTTGTTTTCCCACCCTGGTCAATGCCAGGATGTTGGCTAATCTATAGTAGATCTAAATTCACTACCTAACTAATATTTAAGAAATAGCACAAGAGTAACTTGGCCAGGGAAAGGGAACAGGAGACAGACTTTGCTGCTTGGTGATTTGAGGCATTCATTTGCAATTTGGAAGAGTCAGGTTCACATCTCTATGCTCTATCAGAAGAAATATCAGTACAGCTGAAATTTGTATGTGCGTTTCCCATGCAGCCTCCCTCATTTCCAGTATATTGGAAATCTCACTCTGGAGCTGTGAAGCCATCCTAGCAAAAGACTTCTTGGCAGTGCTTCATTCCTGAAAGCACACAAGCTTTGGCACACTAGCTTTTCCTGTTGGAAAAATAAATTCATAAAGCAATCCCCCCAAAAACATTTCAATTAAAACATCCTTACCAGTTCTAACCCACTAATGTGAATGGTTTTCTGCCTTGAAAATGTTACACCCCACTGCTTTCCATCGGTCAGATCTTTAGGATGTCTTCAATTCACGTCTGTGTACAGTCTGAGTGTTAATCACTTTTAGTTTTCATTAATGACTATAAAAATTGTCACTGTGGACAAAGTACAACTGGAAAAGTTGTTTCAATTTCTGTGCAGTCAGCCAAGAAAAATACCTCAGTTACGCCTGAAGACCTGCGTGCACAGCGTATACCACATCCTATGCATACCACATATGACATCCTATGCATACCATATCCTATACAGAAAATACTCCCCCCTCCTCTAATGAAAAGCAAATCAGGCTAAAGGGACCAGGAGGCTTCTTTCTTGCCCATCCTTTGGATGCAGCTGTCCAGAAACAGCTCCCTGCAGCACTGAACCAGACATCACTGTCCTCGACAATCTGTGCACACAACTGTTAAACCACAGCCTTGCCAGTCCTGCTTGTATTTCCCATGCCAGTTTATTGGGCCATAAAATAGAAAAGGGGTTCTCTGCATTCATGGGAAATATTAGGAGTCAGTCAGTGCCCCTCCTGGCTATATTCAGGGCACAAACCCTGATGTGAAGTTAATAAAATTTAGTCATTTGGCAAATAAATGGGGGTTTTTGGTACTAGTTGCTCACATTGCAAATGTCCAGTGCAGCTCTATGGGGTCTCTGTCATATACCCCCATTCTGCTTACACCACCACCCCAAGGAAAATGGCATTTTCTGCACAGCACATAGATATTACTTCTCATTAAATTCCCTGGGATCTCTATCAGGTAGTCTCAGAGAATTTGGGTAAGAAAAAGCATAGGAAAGAGCAGTTTATTTATTTGTTGCTGCTGTTTATTCCTGCCCGCTTTTGGAAAAAGGTGAACCTCAGAGGGTCGAGCTCTCCCCACACTCTATGTCAGCAATAAATTGCCACTGCCAGCTTGGAGGTGGCTGTGGAACTGAGATATTCTTGTAGGTAGGATGTCCTAGGGCTATAGGAGTAGTCTTTGAGAGGAACAACATTTCTTCCCTGCCTGATTTTGCAGTCATTGAATCAAAGGTGGATTCCTGGAGGTCTCCAGTCCAACCTCTTGTTTGAAACAGGGCTGACACCAAAGCTGGGGCAGTTTGCCCAGGGCTTTGTGCAGTTGAAGTTCACAGATTCCCCAACATTAGAACTCCACAACCTCCCTGTTCAAAACCACATCACATTGTAAGATTTTTCTTCCTTTCATGTGGAATTTCCTTTATTTTAACAATTGCCTCTCATCTTGCAGTAACGGCCCTCGAAGAGCCAGTATACAGGGACAAACCCTGTTATTCTCTGAATACTCCAGTATTTTTTAAGGTGATGTAAAGGAGAACAGGTTATTCCTGAGATAGGCACTCAGATGAACAGAGGGGAAAACCATGGAATGATTGATGCTCCTGTGTTTGAGATTATCCAGGTGCTCCAGCTTGGTTCAAGACTCCTAAATTTTACCCTTTCTGAGGGTTTTTAAGTACAAAGGAGACAAACATTGATCCTACAATGAAGGGAAATACTGAAGAGACGTTAAAAAGTTACCATCTTATATCATTCCTTTAGCCCCTCTGCTAAATAAGCTTTCACGAAGGAAGAAGTTATTTTGTTAAAGTAAAGTCTTTGATTATTGAGTTCACATCTGCTGGTGCTAAAACATCCCTGGAACAGAGATCTGCTGCCAGCAGAAAGGATGACTGTTTGCTGTCAACAAACAGGAGGCAGACAGTGCATGGAAAGTTGTTTTCTCTTGGTTTTCCTTTTCTTTCAAATCCTTTGTGTCTGTAGCCTTGCAGGATTTTTGTTTCTTTGTTATTATGTTTAGGGTTTTTTTGATCTGGGTTCTGCTTGGAAAATTCAGCTGGGCTCTCCCAGCAATTAGCCTGCAGAAGCAACGGCTAGTTGCCCAAATAATTAGCGAGCCTGCCGAGAGATCTGGAGCACGAGACCATGCAGAAAGAGGCACAAAACCACAGCTGTCCTGAAGCTGAGGAAACCCCGTGCTGAAGAGATAAAGGCTCTCTGGGACAAATTTCTGATTGTTGGTTCTGGCAGGAAAACCAGGGAAAAGGCAGCTTGAGGTTTACTGGGACTGCGATTGTCTCTTTTATGGCTGTTCCTACAAAGGCTGAGTCCATCTTCTTTGTTAAACTCTTTTTTGTTTTGTGTTCATGGTAATCTTTGGCTCTTTGTGTACCAGATCACAGCCTTGTCTCTACACTCCTGCTTCTGAGAGCTGGGTTTGGCTTTCTGCCTTGAAGCTTAGGCTCTCCCATGACCCTCTTGAGATGCAGAGCTGTGAGCAGCCTCTTCTGCACTGAAGCCCTTTCTCCATTGCCCTCTCTGTTCTCATTTGGGGTTTGCTGGATTTGGGTTTTATATTTTTTTTGCTGTTTCCAAAGATTTCTTCCTCTTCTGAGTTTCAATTCTCGTTACTTGATGGTAAACACATCTTGCATTTTGTGGTTTTGTCAGTTTATAAGAAAAAGCTATTTTCTTGTTTTGTGCCATCAACACTCTTTTTTTCCCTGTTGTAGATTAAGTGTTTGTTGGATACTTTTGATCAATCCCTTAGGTCTTGCGTGTCTGACGCCTCCATGTGCAGCATGGAGCTCATGTAGTGCTGCTCCCTCTCTTAAGCTAAGCTATTTTTGCTTCTTTGAGGGATGCAGCCTCGTCAAAAGGTTTTTCCCTTTGAACCCCACAGAGGAAAAGGCTTCTCATGCTCAGGAAAAGAAGTGCTGGTCAAAGCTTCTTTTCAGACCCAGGGCTCCTCATCAGCAAATCTCATGTCTAGAGAAGACTCCAGTGTGTTTCTATTTCTTGAGAAGGTACTAAGAGAAGTTCGAATACCTTTCATATTGCTGCATTTAAATGCAATGAAGGGCACGCTCTACTAGCGGAGCCCCTCGAGGAGCGTTGCTGTTGGTGCCACCTGCCCTCACTGCTGGATGTGGCTCAGCCCAGCAGCCAGGCAGGTCCTCAACAACCCTGGAAAGAGCCTCTCATGATCATCTTTGGTCCTTTCTGTGGCATTTGTCCATACCCACATTCCTTAGCAGGGCCTGGACGCAGCACTGGACAGTTTGAATCTACTGCTGTGTCTAATGGGCACTCACCTCCTGTCAGACATGCTCATGGCTCTCCTCTGACTTGGGTTGTCCAAACACTGAAATACTCCCCATCCACTAAAAAATTCTTGTGGTACCAAAGCTATAGGCAAGCACTCAAAGCTGGGGAGATGGAGGCATGTTTTAATTAGGAAAAAATACAGAGCATTGAAGGATCTCAGGGCAGCTGGACTGTATGTATCCAACAGGATAAAACACAACTTTTGGATTTCTTTACGAAAGCAAGTGAAAGAGGTAATGGAAAAAATAGAGTTAGGCATTAGGTTTATTTAATAGCCATGGAATAAATTGGGCAGTTGGCAGGGAAGAAAGCAAACTAGTAATCAAAGACTTCTGATGTTTGAGAAACGTACCTATGGAAAGGATCAGTTACTTTAGGAAAACTCAGAAAATTAAAAGTTTGGCTCTTTTCTAATAAAATTAAACTCTTTATTCAAGCATTTGGGAATTGGAGAACCCAAACAGATTGTTGCTACTTCAAACTTGGGTAAAGCAATAAGAAAGAAATCGTAGAGAGTTGGAGAAATCATTATGAAATATGTACATTATGCAGAGGCAGAAAAAGTTGCATTAGTGAGTTGCTGCCTTAATCGTAGAGAGTTGGAGAAATCATTATGAAAGATGTACGTTATGCAGAGGCAGAAAAAGTTGCATGAGTTGCTGCCGCCTTATTATTAATATTTTTTGAGAAGCAAACCAATATTACAAAAAAAATCTCACGCTCTCTAAACTGCTATGAAGACCAAATGTGTATATGGTACAGTGCAAGATAGGCTTTGGAAGGCAGCATCAGGGCAGACTGCAACACCAAGAGGGGAAGTGTCTGGTAGAAAGCCACATGTAGGTAAGGGATCACCTTTTTGCATCCAAAACAGCTGACAAAGATTGCCTTCAGCCCTGTAGGTAGAGCTGTCTGGTGATGTTCTCCTCACACATTTATTTTGAATGTGTATGTTGCATCTTACAGCTACAGAGTGGAGGTGGGATATTTCACCCGGAAACTCTGTGGTCCACACCAGCTGTGGGTGGTTAGAAGTCATACTTCTTGTCTGCTGGAGAATCCTGTAGATCTTTCACCAGATTTCACTGCTTTATCTGTATTTCAGTCTCAAAATAATTTCCAGCTCACACTTATTAATAATTAGCACTCTGTCTTCTTTTCTACTTCATTTTACCTTAATATTGTAGTCTAGGATATTTAAAATTTCAGTCCAGACGATGAAGGCTTTCGGCTCCCATGTGCCTGAGCTGACAGCCTGCTCAACCCTGTGGCTAAAGAAACAGAAGCTTCAGAGACAGATGAAGAAGTGGGTGTTGAAAGGGAAAAGAGGGCTACCTTCCAGCTGTACTGCATTCATTTCCCCATATACACAATTCTTTCTGCCAATAATTTATTTCAGCTCTTCCTCATAGGTATGATTGAACTGGGATATTAGGCTCCAGCTTTTAGTAATGTGGGAATTACTTTTTTTCCTTTCAGCTGATGTTGTCACCAGTTTCCTGTTGATCATCATGCTGTTCATCATCAGCTTCAACCTCCTCCTTGGTGTGGTGAAGGTACGTTCTCCACAAATGACATTTAGCTGCTGGCTGAGGCCTCTCTGAGTTAGAAAGGTATTACTAAGGATGCTCACTGAAAATGCTGAAGTATGTTTTAAAAAGCAGATAAATATCTCCGCTCTTCTACAGAGGGGGAAGGCGGCTCGTTTGCAATCTCAGGCTCGTCTGTGAGACTGCTAACTGCCAGATTTACCAAATCTGGGTGACATTTCCATCAAGATTATTTTTGTGTTAAGGGATGGAAATGTTATGATTTAGAAATGTTGTCTTATTGCCCAATCTCTTTGCTCATTTGCAAGTCAGATCCTGGAGGGGAACTGTAACTCCCCTATTGCCCTGGGGATGCATTTCCCATTTCAGGAGAAGAAATGGCCATGCATTGGTGTGGGAACACAGCTTTCTCTGTAGTGGTAAGCTTTGAGGACAGCCGAATTACAGCTCTGATGGGATCAAGTGCCCATCTCACAGAGCAGAAAATCACAGAAACTTTCCAAGTGGGTGAAAAAAACCTCAATGTTGATGCCCTTTATTGTTTCTGAATCAATTGACACCACAGCATGGGGAATTAGATGCAGAAATTCCAGGAAAGAGTTTATTCTTGGAATATCTAAATATATTTACTTTCAGGTATTGATAGCTGGTCTCATTCTCCCATTTAGAACAGAAATAACTGGCATTGCTTTTCTTTTTCAGAAGAGGGAACGTCTCCTGATCCCGTTCCTTGCCCTACAAGTCATGGACTTTATCCTGAGCCTCCTGACAATGTTCAGTTCCTACATACAAGTCCCAGTGATTGTTTCTGTGTCCTCTCTCAGCCACATGGTAGGTAACCGCTCACTTCTTCATGGTGAGGTGGTTTCTATACTGGCTGGAGACAAGATGCAATCCTTGGAGGCCAGAGGGTGTGCAAGGAAAACTGGTGACAGCTGGGATGTTGTTTGGTTTCCCATGTCTGGAAATCTTCCTGTTGATTTTATTTGTTGTCTCATAGCTTTGGGGAGGTTGTTCTGGCTGTGCCTGTGCTAGGAAGGGTTTGTTGGAGATAAGCTGGGAATATCACTGTTCCAGCCTCTTCTGTGGAGCTTGTATGAATTGGCCCAATAAGATGGTTTGCTCATCATTTTGGCTACTGTAAGTGGATTAAATAGCTTAGGCTGTCAGCATGAACAAAGCATAGGCCTTGTGTAAAATGTGGAAAACCTATAGAAGTGATGCAATCTTGTAATTATAAACAAATTTCAGTTCCCTGCTCTTCTCTCAGCAGGGACACTCGAAGATCCCTTTCCTGGCTCTGCAGGTGCTGGATTTCTGCCTGAGTATCCTCACTCTCTGCAGCTCTTACATGGAGGTCCCCACCTATCTCAGCCTCAAGTCTCCAGACAACGGGGTAGGTTATGAGCAAGCTCAGCTGATTTTACATCTGTGACACCCTGTGAAGTTTCTTTCAGTGGCTGTTAAGACAGAGTAAACTTTCTCTGATCTCTATGGTACACCCAGAACTGCTCTGTTTGATGACAAAAGAGGATTTTCCATATGTTCTCACCAACACGGTGTTCTTGACTGACAGCTTGCTTATACATGTGTTTCTTAAAAGTACACCTTGTTTTTCTTGTAAGAATCTCATGGATGCAAATTGCAAAGCAAAATGATTTGGATAGAGTCTGCTTGCATGCATTGAAAATGCATGAACTTTCATCTTTATTTAACAGTCATGCTTTTAGTTCTCATTTAAATAGTCTTCTGAAAAAGCCTCTCCCTCTGTTCACAGGGCTTTTTGCCGACCTTGGAGAAGTTACCAACAGAGGAATACGCCAAAGTGATGGTCACCTTCACCATTGCATTCATTGCTGTCCTCTTCGTGAAGGTAAATGGCTGCAGGGCCTGGTGAGACTGAAACGAAGCTTTTTTGCCTGGAGGGTAGGAGGAATTGGGTTTACTTCTCTCTCAAAACCTCCAAGGCATTGGAAAGCCTTGTTGATCTCTCCTTGGGTATAGCAGGAGCTATGCATAGTGTCTGAGGCAGGTCTAATATTCAAATACCTGGTTTTTTGCTTCAGCAGATGTGAGTTATAAAGCAAAATCTCTCTCATATCCAGAAACTTTTACTTCCCATTCATCTCTAGAAGGAGAAGATCTTTGAAAACAAACACAGGAAACTTTTCTGCTCTTGTGTGCCAAAATAAATTAGATCATTACACAGCAGGTTAGAACTTCCACTTGGGTAAGTCGCTGTATCCACACTGATGTAAGCAAAGTTATGCACCCTGATACCCTGAAGTTTAATTAAAACCCGTGAGCTGCTAAATCCTGCTTGCATCTCAGAAAACTCTACTGTGAGATGGTTTCTATTCTTCTTGCTTCAATGGATCAGAGAACAGGTTTTTCACTGAGAGGTTTCAGACCAGCTAAGAAAACCAGATCTTTCCAGGTACTTGAGCAGATTCTGTTACAGTGAAAAATGCTCCTTGTTAGTTGGAGAGCATTTTTTATTCAGATTCTTCCCAGGTGGCCAGACAAACCAGTGTGGAGTGGAGAGTCTTGTGTGATTGCACTGCAGACCTGACTTGGGCTTATCTCTTAATATTTGCATAAATGGCACAATTGGAGTGAAGATAGCCCTGAAACCCAGCTGGCAGTGTGGGTCTTTAGCAGAAACCTCATTGACCTGGTAAATGGGTTGATTTGAATTTTCAGCAGGGTTTGCTACAAGACTGCTTAACTTGCAATGACTTCTTGTGCTGGAGTTTGTAGGAGGAGACATGAGGGGAGAATAATTAAAAAAAAAAGGACAGGCACAGGTACTCCTTGGTCTATTAAAGTCCCCAAACCAAGTCATTAGGAACCACATCCTTTAAACTAAGTGACAATCTCTCTCCTTTTCCATGTGTAGCAAAACCGTTTTCATGAGGGTTCTTTTCAAGTGATAAAGATCTGATGAGGAACGTGGCAACACTATTAAAAATTTTAGACCTAAAAAGGCCATTTGGCCAATTTAGGGCCCATTGGTTTCAATTCACTGAACACCCACACCAAGGTAGCATCTAAATATGTTGGACTAGCCCAGGATCTTTTCGCATAAATTGTCTTGCTTAATGACCCATTACAAGCATTTATTGCTTACACTAAAATGTTGTTTCTGTGTATTCGGTGCTGTTTGCCTGCCAGCTTCCCATTACTGACCCTAAATAGTTATCTGCATGCCACACCGCAGCATAATTCATCTAAAAGGTGGTCTGGCAGATGGAGAAGAGATGGGGCATCTGCCTTACTGAATGCCCCAAAGGTGATAGCATTGGTTGTTTAAGTCCAAGTTCCTTGGAGATGCAAAGTATTCAAAGGGCAGAGTGAGTGAAGGGGTGATGCTTGCCTAGCCCACCAGGGCAGTCTCCTTTGCTGTGTACCCACAAGTAATCTTTACCTCACTTCAGCATCATAAAGTCACCCCCTCTGCCACCAGAGTGATAAGAATGCAGAAACCAAGGGGAATAAAACATTTCAGATGGGAAATAAAAGAAAAGAAAGGGTTTAACATAATTATTTCTGAAGTAGCTCGCTTCCTGACATCTAGAACAAGCTTCCCATCCACTTGTAACGTCAACGGCTGCCAGGGAAGTTTTCCTTCTTCAATTCAGTGTGGAGAAGGATATCCTACAGTGCCTCTTGAGTGTTTTGATTTGGCCAATGACAGGATGGTCCCAAGGTCACTGCCTTTACATAAGCTGTGTATATTTATGTGTTCTGCTCGAACCTGCTATTGCTTGCAGCAGTCTTCACTGAAGTCAGCTTCATTGAATTCAGTGCAGATACTGGGATGACACTGCAGCAAACTTCCAGAATCAAAATCAAAGAAAGAATCTTTTTGTTGTATGATTTTTTAAATTTTATTTTATCTTATTCTTGTTTCTTCTGTGGATGAGTGGGGTTTTTTGTAGTTTATACGATGGCTTCAGTGTCTTGCATATTTGCTCTCTGTATGAAGAGGCTTGTGGGAAAAGGAAGGTTTTAGCAGTATTCCCTAAAGGTGGTCAAAGTCTGGATTTACATCCTCATCTCTGGAAGTTTGGTTGAGAGATGGGTTCCTTCAACTCAGATACTTCGTTCCTTGTTCTCATTCTTTGTCTTGGCTTTGTGTCAAGACAAACAGTCTTCATTGTTTGAGGAAATCCTAAGCTAGATGGCTTGTTCTCGGGGCATATAACTCCCTATGTTCCTTTGAAAATGCCAACTGTTTTTAAAGTAGAGTCTTGCGCCAGTATAAATAAGAGGCACACGACTTTGCCTCGCTGTACAGAGCAGGGAAAATATTTATTTAATATGGTAGGTTTCACAGGCCTCGCTTATTTTCTTGTGCCACAATCCATCAATCGATCCATTTTTCTCAGAAAAGCTCTATTTATTGCGACTTGTAACTCCGTGAGGTGCAAGGTAGTCCTGTCAGAGCAGTGTAACGACTGCAAACATAGGGTTTTGTTGAACGAGCCGACCTCTCAGGTCAGTCCTACTTGACCAGGGAGCCTTGGATCTCTGGGCAGTGGATATTGTGCCCAAGGTGCACTTCTGAGACAGCCAAACTTTTGTAGCCTGCTCAGAAAAATAACAAGAAAGACACACTTTCCTTTCCTACCTGATAACATTGTGCTCTCAGAGGTCTTAAGCATGGGCTTTGTATTTAATGGTATTACGAATCCTTTTGACTTCCCACGCCAGTATGCTGTTCTGAATAGACAGAATTGTCACTTTTCTAGTGAAGGATCAAGAGAGACTGATTTAAGGCCACATGGTCCCAGGCTTCTACCTCCTGAAAAGAGAGCAGGACAATAGCAAACAGATAGTGAAAGTGGAAATGCTCTTGTTGACTTGCAATGCAATGGCAGACTTTATTTCCCTTTCCTTTTCAGGCCTATATGTTCAAATGTGTCCTGAGCTGCTTTAAGTATATTAAAGCCAGCAAGAGAAAGGAGGCAGAAGTTGACCCACAAGCAGTTGAAAAGGTGAGTAAAGACTGCTTCAGATTTACACCGTGAAAAGGCATGGTTTAGACTAATGAGATGTATGATGATCTTTACTTTTGCTTTTTTGGTGGTCTGAGAGATAATTCAACCCTTCAAATGTGCATTAACAGGTACCAATATTCAGTTTCCAATCATATTATACTCCTTTAACTTCACTTTTATATAAAATCTTTCAGAGTCACTGGTATCTGCAAGGGACCTGAAACTCAGGCTTCAGGCAAAGCGCATAAATGTGACTATATCGCTTGTATTCTATGATCCAGAGATGTGGTTTTTACTTCACTTGAACTCTAGTTTCTGTGCCTAGTAGCACTACCTTTGTTTAAAATTAAGTTGGTCTTCAACTTTTACCAAATCAGTGTCTGAAAGATTTGGTGCGTCACCCTTCATTTTAACAGTTTGGTGAAAGATGAGTATCAGTGTCCTATCTTAGATCGCTGGCGTTCTCTTTAACAGTAGCATCCAGCTGATCTGACACAATGGAACGATATTGAAGACCTTCCAAAAATAAGAGACACTCACTATAAAGTCAGATGAGAAGTAAAGAGGAAGAATATGGAATGCAAAGTGTAGGCATTTTCCTTGTTGAAACTTTGCAAATATAATGAGCCTTATCTTGCCAGCAGTGCATGCCCACTGCTGATCTGCGCTCAGCTTCTTTCATTAGGTAATGAGGTGCTAATTCTGGACATTCAACAGCCTTGGTCTGTTTGCAACTATGCTTTGGGAGAAGGAGGTGGAACTGGCAGCAAAGTGGTTTTAAAGTGCTGCTGACCTCTACCTCTTCTGGATTTCTGCCCTTTATCTCCTACAGCCCATGTGGTTCTTTTACTCTGTTTTGAACAAGGTAGAGAAACACAAGATCAAATCCACTTGAAACCCTTCCTGTGATCCCAGCGGATAACTAATTGTCTTCTCTTTCAGGCTGTGCTGCCATCGTATGAGGAAGCCTTAGAGTTGCCTTCCAAGGAATCCCCACCGCCGTACATAGCAATCTAAGCTCCTCTTATGGAGAGAAGAAGACAACTGCATGGCTGTTGATGCCTCTTACCCCTTCTGCCAGATAGTCAGCCTCACTAAGAAGTCCCTACTTTATAGCAGTGTCGTGCTTATTACAGTACAGCTCACTTTAGGAGCCTACAAGGAGTGATGGTGAACCACTGGAGTTGGTGCCGCCTTCTGCACTGTCAGGTTTGACTTGGTACTGCCAAGCCACAGTGCTCATTTTAACAAATTTGGCACCAGGCACCACAGTGTTTCCCATCACTGGCCTCTGACATCTGGCTAATGAGAAGAGTAGGCGCTGGCCTGAATCCCTTGTCAGGCTTGCTTTATGCCAGCAAGATGCTGTTTCTCATCTGTCTCGCACCTAACGCAGCAGCTGAGACATTTAGGAAGTGGAATTGGGGGAAAATGGGCAAGAACCTTTTCACTGAGATAGCCTAAGCCTGAAGCTATGCTAACCAGCACCTTTTAATGAGGACCCTACCTACAGGAAAGGAACCAGCAAAGAAATGAAGATTTCAAATAAACTACGGTGCAGCTCTCATCCTGTCTGCTTGTGATGATGATTAATAGTGTGTACTTCAGAATATTCAACATGCTGGAATTGCCACACTGTTGCTCTGCCATTTCATACCCGAGTGTGTTCATTTTTTTTTTTGCTTCTAGTGTGACTTGAAAGATAAATTTCAATTAAAAAAATGTTAATGGATTCAATACTTTGCTGTCTGATTTCTGAATGGCGCTGTCCTTGCTGTCTGAAGTATACTGCAAGGATGCAACAGCCTGCTTTCTAAAGAAAAGTCATTAGCAAAAATGGTGCTTTAGCCTTAGGTTGATGTTATCTCATGTGTGTGCTGTTCACAAAGGAAAATATGGTATTTCTAACAGGCAACCTGGCAATTTCATCTAAAAATCTGACTTGTTCTTTCTCTTGTACACTATCACCAGTGATGAAGATCCTGCTTTCTGAGGCTCATTCACGTCTGACTGTGCAGATCAGTCTCTGTAGATGTTGGTGAATAGTGCTCCTGGTGACAGATGAGAGGTGTCTGGAATTCAGTGTCTGCTCACCTTTTTGGATCGTTGCCTGCTTTTTAAAAACGCTCAGTATGTAAGTGTAGTTTGCTCAGTAATAACTTATTCCAGCGTCATTCACAGTGTGGACCACAGCCTGGGGTCTTTGTTCTGCTCTGAAACAAAACAGAACAAAACAAGCTTTAATGGAAGATTTGCCAAAGTATAAACAAGAAATGTCAGCGCAGCCCCATGCTCTTTTCACTGGATGTGTTTACTGGATGTACATGGGCATGAAGATAACGATGTTGATCATATACTTTAGAGCTGATTTTCTCATCACTGAAGAGGGATGATAATTCCCTTTCTCTGTGTTTCATCTCCCTTGTTCTGGGGACCAGGATACTCAGCAACAGACATGAAATCTGGCAGAGTGCACCGCAGTGACATCTTAATATCTGCTGTGCTTTTAAACATTATTAAAATCACTCACACAAGTAGAAACCTCTCACATTCTTCAAGCAGGAAAAATTTTTCCTGACCCTATATCTAGCAATTTTTTAATTGTGACCAAAGAGCAAGAGACCAACCCAAAATTCAACCAGAAAACATAGCAGAGGCATACGAGGAGCCCAACTTTTTTCATTAAGGTCCAGCCCAACCTCTTGCTTAATTAGGTGGAAAGATAAAACATTATCTGTGAATAATCAATAGGCTACAGTACATTCTAGACATCACCTATCAGCCCTCTTGGTCACAGTCCTGAAAACCAGGCTGGATGCTGAAGCTGTGTCTCATTTCTCTCCAGCTATCTGCCCACCTTGGCTGCAGTGCTCAAAACCAGGTTTGGAGGAGGCCATGGGGGAAGGGGGGGCTGCCCAGGTGAAGCTTCTCTCCTTGTTAGTTTAGAGGTGTTTGAAAGCACAATTCTCCCCCTAATATTCCTTATCAGAGTCTGCAGGTGCTGAGGTGGTGTGTGACAATCATCACAGCACTGGGACATCTTCACTAATCCTGCTGGCCAGGATTGACCAAAAACCCCTTAACTAGGTCTGCACAAAATATCATTAGGAGAAATGCTGGCAATTCATTTGGCTTCACAACCAGAAGAGATCCAAATGTGTTGTGTTAAAAATCCTTTTCTATCTCTTTAAATGGTTCACATTCTACTTCTAATTAAATTCCCATTAATAACGCCCTTGGCTATTTAGTTACAGCAGCAGGGTTAAACGTTCCCTAAGCCTCCCAGTTTAATTGACTTTGATAATACAGCTAAAGCCACTAAAGTAGGTCCAACACATCTCTTGCAGAGATGGGGTTTGTTTCAATGTGTATGAGGAGTCCAGCCTTTGGGTACACACCTGATCTAAATGAAGCTGTTTTGTGGCTCTTAGCAAGCCAGACAATCCTGCTTCATGCGGTATTTTTTCTCCGGGGCTCAGAATAGTGAAAGCCTGACTCAGAAAACCCCTGAAATCTGATAAAATGTATAGATTTATTGTGAGTTTCCAGCCAGGTCAGGGGCTGAGTTCTAGACGGGAAGTGGTTTTGGTTTTCTGAAATGTTAGATGATTTGGCCAAGACAAACTGAACACAAGCTGTCCCCAGCCTGTTAATGAGTCAGATGATGGTGCTATCAATGCTGGTTTTGAGAGTGATAAAAGGCTCTTTTTAATATGCTACTGTTATACTGTTTTTTCTTCTGTAAACTGATTTACTGATGTGAGTCTCTCCAGTGCAGGCTGAGAACCAATTTACACAAATATGCTTAGTGCTGCTCCACACATTGCTTTTTTTTCCCAATGCAGAGAAGAAACAAGCAGCAGTTATTTGATGCAGGGAGCAGACTGAGCTGATGATCTCAGCACTGGCAGGACAGGTATGTATGAGGTACATGACCACCTTTAGAAGCATCTCATGGAGGTGGAGATGCTCCAGGGATGTCCATTAGATTGCCTGACTGACTGTGGCATTTTCCCTCATCAGACCTGGAGCAAGAGCTCCATGGAAAAAGGTTTTTTTGCGCTGAGTTTCTGTGTGTTGCTTTGAGCCCTTCTGCTTTGTTTAATTTCTTGTTCTTCCCCAGGATTTCTAATGCCACTGCCTTCAGTTGGCGCGGACAGGAGACATAGCTCTGTCTTTGCTCTGAAAAGAGAAACCACCAAACACACTTCACTGGTCTCCCTATTCCACAGAAAGGGAAACTGAGGTATGAAGGAAAAGGAAATAACTCATGAATCCAGTAAGACAACACTGCAGACCCCAGTTGTGTGCTGGAATTTCTCCCATGCACCATTCTTAGCCTTTTAGTCAAATATTTGATAAACCTGTCCATTGATAGGAAATGTTTTCTGGTGAAGGTAACCAGCACAGGTAGCTCCGGCAATCCAGGCCACACCTTCTTGTAAGAGACTCTTTGACATGGAAACTCAGTAAAACTTCAGATTCTACAAATCCTCCTGGATGTTAAACAGCACCGAATCTGGCAGAAAATACAGTGTCAATAAAGTCTGGGGAGGATCGGAAGCATTTTTACAGTGCTGGATTCTATCAAACTTTGAAATGGCATCTGGAAATATGATGGAGTTGATAGCGACTTGGCAAAAAGAATACATAATGCAACAGAAAAAAACAGCACTCAAACCCAGGCAGATCGAGTCATAGCATCCACTATGATGGAAAGGTCTCTTCTATCCCAGGGGTATCCTGATGTCCGTGAGTGGGTATAAATAGACCATGAAGAGGGCAATGACAGCATCTTGGCAGCATTCCCTGGCATCTCCTGGCGCTGACGTAAGCCAATGTGCTGAGTGGCAATGGAGCAGCAGAGGGAATCCCGGGTGATGGATGCGTGGTGTTTCTCCAGGATTCTGTCATTGCAGACCGTCCTGCACCACAGGGACCGTGCTGCCCTTCCTTGGTTCCTGCAGATTTGAATGACACCTGTAAGTCTTCCAGGATTCAGACCCTGGGACAGGCACCATTATAATTGCATAAATCAAACACCATTAAAAAAAAAGAAAAGAGTTTTACTTTAGCTTTCCTGCAGACAGTTCATTAAGGTAATTACTCACCTGTATCAGTTGGATGGAGTCACTGCAACTGCTGTCCCTGGCGGTGGGCCCAGAGTGACAGACATTGGCAGTTTGGTCATGCGTTAGCCCAAACTCTTGCTGCTGTTTGATTTCCATCTGCACACTGAGCCCCCAGGCCAGACACTCCTCACCTCTGCTGGGGATCTCTCTCATCCATGTGTCTGCCCACAAGATTTTCATCCCATTTCTGCTAGTGAAAGTTATTTTACAAAGATGTTCCTCTTCTTGAGTGATCCCAGA
This sequence comes from Mesitornis unicolor, assembly GCF_000695765.1. Classification (NCBI taxonomy): domain Eukaryota; kingdom Metazoa; phylum Chordata; class Aves; order Mesitornithiformes; family Mesitornithidae; genus Mesitornis; species Mesitornis unicolor. Next base: position 61,778 of record NW_010176882.1, on the reverse strand, counting down.
GTCTTTAGTACTGCATCTTCCTACCCTGGTCCTTTTGAACAGTTTGCCTTGATCCAACCAGTATTTTGACTCATTCACCTTAAAAATAACTGCCCACACAGTCACCTTCACCTTCACAAACAAGAAGTCTTATATTGCTATTTCATTCAAGCAATTTAGGACAGCTATAACCTTGGCCTGGAACAGGCCAGCGTTGTTGGTGGCACCGTTCAGGTGGAAAAGCCAAGGCACAGAGAAGGACACGAGCTCCCAAATTCCTGCAGGTGGTCAGCAGGGGAGCCAGAAACAGTGCCCAGGAGGCAACTCTGTCCCAGGGGAAAGATGTGGGCAAGGTTAACACAGCAAATAGAAAACGATCCCCCTGAAATAAATGTGACCCATAAAATACATAAACATTGACTGGCCATAAACAGCATTTGCTATTTACGGCATCAGAGCGCCAGGATATTTGCCAGCCATTTGCAGCTTAAAGGATAAACAGCAGTTCTTTTAATCCCGAGTTGTCAAAAGGGTTATATTTAAAGCTATCCATTTCTCCCCAGTTTTTCACCCCTTACATCAGTTGTTTTATGCTTTGCACTGATCCCACTGCTGTAAATATCACTTCCGCAACACGGTGGTGGTGCAGTAAATATCCTTTCTGGTACTGAAGCTGGCTGTGAGGGACTCCTCCACTCCCTGTAACGAACTGGAATAGAAACACCGTGGGGATAAAAATACAAGAATTGGGGCTTTGACTAAATGGCAGCTTTTGTCACCATTTCTCTGAGTGTTTGAAAAATGGAGGCTGTGAATCCAGCTCAGAAACACTCACTTGGGAACATCAAAGGAAGCCTGAAAAAGACAAAAAAATTACCGAGCATTTTGCTGAACCTTGGAGTGTTTTGGTGGCTGGAGGGCAAGAAAGCTGTGTTTACTACAGCTAACGGGTTTGTTTAGAATGAAATAAAAATCAACAGTAAACTACTCAGGATTTGGCAGCTTGTCCCTTCGCAACCCTCCTCTTGCTCTGCTGCTTCAACTGGAGTGACTTAGCCACATCACCTTATAAGAAGAATTTATGGTCCAGGGCTACAAACTCTGCTTTCTATTAATATTATTATTTTCTAATCCAATGTTTTAAAATGCCTTCTGCTTGAACTCTGTCAGAAGTTTGGAAATGTCTTGAGATCCCTGAAGACTGTTTTCCTATTTTCCCCACAGAAAACCTTCACGTTCTTCTGGGTCATTTACATGGAAGCGCTTTAGGGACTGATGCCTTTTGATTTTTATCATTTTGGTTTGTTGCAGCGTGAAATCTGTACTAAGATATTAAATGTAATAATGGTATGTTTGTTAGAAATACGTAAATACAAAACTAAAATGCTGTTCTAAAATAAAACTTGAGCAAAACAGATTGGAAAAGTAAAATGCCAAATGAAAACAAAGCATGCCTGCACTATAGAAACTAAAATGTCATTTTTCTTGGCTTTCCCCGTCTGATCTACATTCCTGTGAAAAGTTATGCATGCAGTGATAGAGAAAGAATCTGCATCTATATAGTTTATGCCATCAGACTTGCTTGTCTTATGACAAATGAGAAGTTACCATCTCTCCCAGCTCTAATACTGTCCCTATTAGTACGTACTTCATTTTTAACACTTTTAGTACTTATTCTTAAACTGGGCTTTGCTCTTTCCCAGGGCTGGTGGATTTGCCAATCCAAAGAATGACAGCATGCAGCAGAGCGGTGTTTTAGCATCGGGATGAAAAGGTTTTTGGAAAAACAAGGGAGGATCTGACAGAGAACACAGCACAGTGTGCACCATGAGTACATCTGGGGCATTGTGCAGATCTGTGAGGCACCAAAGGAAAACCTCTCTCTTGCCTGGGTGATGGTGCTTCCCCGATTGTCTGTGCTGGGGAGGACAAGCTGCATCTCCTGCCTTCATGCTGGAGTTGTCTGCTGGACCTGCCTGCCTTTGGGAAGCCATTTACTTTAATTGGGTCTCATTCACCTGCAGGCAAAGCCTTGGCTGTAGTTGGGCTGTGTGGGTTTTTAGGGCAGCTCTCCAGCCCTGCCAAGCACTTACAATATTATTATTTTCCAGCTGAAGACCCCCAGCAGTTTAAGCACTCTGACGGTGAGCTTCATGCTGCTGTGTCGTTTAACGTATCTCTTCCCACTGTAACATCCAGACAGCAAAGTGCAGCCGAGCTCATCCACCCGAGCATCCACCAGCACCCACAGTCTCACACCAGCAATGACACCATGGCCCCAACAGCTCCAGCCCTGCTGGTGGGAGCACGGGTCTGCAGCCATCAGCAAAGTGCTTTTACCCATGGCACCGGTGGGGCAGAGCATCACCCCATCATGTACTGGAGACTTCTCCAAACAATCATATTTGTCACTGCCATCCTGAGAACAGTTCCAGTGGCCATAATCTGAACAGCAATGTAGAAAGCAAGGGACTGGGGTGCAAACCCAGGTCAGAAAAACCCATATGAAGAAAAACCCAGGGGCTGCCTTTCACTGTCACCTTTTTTGCCTTGGTACAAAGCAGTTACATGCCTTTTCTCCTCCATCTGTACTCAGTACAGTGGAACAGTTATTTGGGGAAGCATATCCCTGGCTATACACAGCAATTTCCCATCAGCCTGAAGCAAGGTGGGACCAGGACCTTCTGCTGACCATCCAGCAGTGGAAGGAAAAAGAAGATCTGGTATTTAAAACAAGCACTTTTTCAGTAGGGAGGCATGGACGGGAATGTGTTGGAGGGAGAGGCAGCCCTTCCCTGTGCCAGGACACGTGAAGCCTGCAACAGCAGCTCTGCAGAACGGCAGGGCCACGCTGGGGCCAGCGTGAGCCGTTAATGGGTTGTCTGTTTACGTTGCAAGCAGGCTCGGGAAGAACCTTAAATGCATATTTTCCTCTTGAAATATTGAACCCAGTGTTTTCATTTTCAGAGGCCTGAGGAAAAATTATGTTTCATATTTTAAAAATAAACACTGCTTTTACAGAGGTATAAATGCAGACCTATAGTATCCAGCACATCTTTGCCTCTCACTTTATTTTCAAAGCTTTAATGTTGCTTGTGTGCCACAACCTCTGCTAGTGAAAATATTCACCTGAAATGTATTTATCTTTCTTTGCTAATTAACAGCAAAATGACACAGAGAAACTTTATATTTTCCTCAGCAAGAACAGCCATAGAGGCTTCATTTATGGAGGGCTCTGAATGATCCCCATTCATGGTGAGCAAGTACTGTCTGCACCAAGGGATCCTTGTGTGCATGAGGAGAAACCCCATCACAGACAGGGCTGGAAGTAAAAATCCCCCTGATTTTATGCTTTTATTTCACTTTTCCCCCTAATAGTCATAAATGTATGAGTGTAGCTGTTCTATATATTTGGGGAGTAAACATACCTGTGTGCATTGGATAGTACTTATATATACTAGCACCATCTAAATCCACGCATGTATAAACACGTCCACGAAAAGCATGCACAGAGGAGGGTTGTGTATCTGCATGTGTGTATGTGCACACACACATATATTTGTATACATAAATACAAACATGTTTATATGCATGTATGGTTACATGTGTATGTGTTTATGCATCCATTCACAGGCATAAGCGTTTGTACATGAAGATTTTATGCCGGGCTCCTTGTGCACGCACAAGGATATATGTGAATCTCTGCCTGTGTGTTCTATACCACTCCATGGTCACAACCTGCAGCCTTCACATCCTGCATTGTAGCCCTTTTAATCACAGCGGCTCTGACATAATGAGCAAAGTAAGATGCTACCAAGCTTGGAAAAGGGCCTAAATGACAGAAAGAGGTGAAATGGGAGTAAAATAAAGCTCATCTGGAGCATTTGCTCCTTCTGGCTGAAAATTTCCAGCTAGCTCCAGAGATGGTGGAAAGCCTGCAACTGAGGGAAGATAGCAGTGGGACAAATCCATGCTGATTTTGCATGAGAACATAGCCCTCTTTTAATATTTTAATTAACAATTTTAATGTTGAAAGAGTTAAGAATAGCCTGGCAACTTCACTAAGGACAGGTCCCTTTCTTTCCTAATCAAAGATCCTTTCTCCACAGGAGCTTTCAGTCTCTGTTGAAGCACTTTTGGACTAAAGAGTGACTCTGGATAAGGGAAGAAAAACTGGGCTTTGAATTAAAGGTAGTTTGCCATGGTGCTGCACTAACACAATGCAGATTAAATGGATGAGTGCTCCAAGCGTGTGCGGCTGGAAAGGTGAGCAAAGACTAATCCATCAGAGGAGAAGGGCTTTAATCAAATGACAGTAGTGTAATACAGTAGTTTAAAAAAAAAAAAAGAAAAGAAAATAGATGCACTGCTTTGTGATGAACCCATCATTAAATTAATCTTCCTCTAGTACCAAATCTCCCTACTGCTCTTCCATAAAGAAAACATTGGATTTCTACTCACTTGCAGCATCATCAGTCTTATTTGTTGATTTAGATTATTGGCTTTTTGTGGCAGGAGCTGTATCTCCCTCGTGTGTGCAGACCTAAACACTACGCTGTAAAAAATAAATCAAACTTCTAATCTCTCTGTCTATCCCAAGTTTCTTGTCTATTTATCTGCTTTAGGCTACTGAGCTCTTTCTTTCCCTCCCTGCTCTCCTGCGCAGGGGGCACAGACTCATAGAGAAGTAACTGTTTCCCGCAGGAAGAAATTTGTTCTGTATCCTACACTTTCGCCCGTGCCTCCCAAATCCTTGCTCCTCTCTTCCTCTCCCCTCCTCCTACAACCAAGCATTCATGCGCAAATTAAGGAAGCGAAGCTCCCCGACCCCGTGGGCCGGTTTCCAGCCCTGCACTTGGCAGACGTGGGGACTGAGAGATGATTTGTGTGAACCTATCCCTTCACCCCCCCCCAAAAACCACCACCACCGCCCCCTCCTTGGGTTTGCCGGAGGAAGGACACAAGCCTGACACACCGCAGAGCCTTTGCTTGCTGTGGCAAAGCCCAGGGTTTGCGGCCAGGAGCTGGTGATTGACAGGTTAACCCCAGTTCCCCAGGGCTGCTTTCACTGGTCCCACTGTTAGGGCCCCAGATTCTCCACATACCATGCCGGTTTGGGTCTCTTTATAGCTCCCCATCCCCTTCGCCCAGCAATGGAGCCATTGTGGAGGGGCTGAGGGCTGGCAGGGCTGGACATACATCCCTTCCCCACCTTCATGCAATATTTTATCCTGGTTCTTCTTGCTTGTCCCTCACTCCTCTGTGCCCCCCCCATCCCCGGCCCTTCACACGTGTCAGGGGCTGGCCCCATGCCTCCCCGAGGAAGGCCAGGTTAATACCTGCGGGCCAAGGCTCTTGCTTGCCACTCTGCATCCAGCCTCCAGCTCCTCTGCAGCCATGGATGGGATTTTCTCTGCTTTGCTGCTCTCTTTGCTGCTTCTCCTCCAGAGCCATGGAGTTTGCGGGACACGTCCACAGCCGAGAGGTAAGTGGGAAGCTCAGTGGTGGGATGCATGGTGTTGGTCCTCTACCTCCTTGCCACCATCCTGCTTCAGGACTGGGAAGGAGATGAAGGAAGAAGAAATATGCAACATCAGTCAGGGAAGCAAAGGAGCTTTCTCAAGTGTTTTCCCAAGGCAGCAAAACCTGGAGATGTGTTTGCTTTTGTCTGTCGCATGGCTTTAGAGAAATAGTGCAAGGTTTGACCAGCAAAGGTGGCATCAGATCAGCCCTGGTTCCCAGCGTAGCATCAGCCTCAGGGCTCACTGTTTTTGGCTGGAGGAGGCCCAGGCAGGACGAAGGCTCTCCCCTACCTCCTCCTCTCTGCAGAGGGCCGGTTTGGCCACAGGCTCGAGGAGGAGTTGGCCAGACACCCCAGACTCTGGTTAACCTCACCCAGAGGAAGGTCTGGGTCAGGTTGCTGAGGATGGGCCTCTCTTAGATTTTACTTCATCCGTTCTTGAGCAAAATCCTGCTCTGTTTGTCTTTCCAAGTGGCGTGTGGAGCAGCCAGATGGGAAATGAGCTGCCTGCTATTTGAGGTTGCACGGTCTTTAACTCCTCATCTGCAATTAGTGTCAGCAAGTGCCGGGTCTTGGAGGGTCTGGGAGTGAGGAAGCATCTCGCCTGTGCCCGGGGCTCCAGCCAACCTGGGCAGCTCACCACAGGAGAGGTGGCCAAGGCAAAAGTTACTGATGGGTTTTAAAATTCTTGAATGATCTTGTGATGACATATCATGCACATACCTGGGCCGATTGACAGTTGTAAAACAGGCGTGACAGCGACTTCCGTCTTAGTTGTTGCTTGTGAAGGGGAGTTTTCTGCTGTACTGACCATTTTCTCCTTAGTAATTCGGAAAGGGAGAGTCATCTGTGCTGCAGAACCCCTAGCGCTACCGAAGTCAGGAAACTAAACAGACCAGTCATTCAGCTCAGCCCTACCGTGAGCAATTGCTATTTCTAAAACAAACACCTTTTAATTCTGAGTTACTAGACAGGTTTCCTGTTCTTTTAATGAATATGTCAAAGATGCCCTAAGATATATTTTCTGCTAAATCAGTGCACGAGGTTCAGCTGTTCCCTAATAACTTCAATTGTGGACGGTTTTTTAAAAAATAGAGGAGGATTTTATTTCTGGTTTAATTCAACTTTAAAATAAACTATATTGAGTCAAGGTGTCACTCATAGCAAGCGTGCCTGGCTGTCATCTCCCAGAGATAGCCGAGGCCTGTCCTGCAGACTCTGGTGTGTGCACAGCAGCTGTGACCAGATGGGCTCAAATCCCAAAGCTCCCGTCTGATATATCTTCTTTTTCCCTGAAATACACTTGACTCTCTTAAAAGAGGTTTAAAATGTTATTTAGGGTAAAACTGCAGAGCTTCCATGCAAAAAAAATTGCAAAACTTTTATTGGATCCTACTGTTCCCAGGAAAAAAGAATACCTTTTCTTCCTTGGTTTGTCACTGAAAACAGAGGTGACTCATTAGCTACAGTGGAAAAGGGCAATTTTCTCCTTATTTCTGGAGGAAGTGATTGCAAGATTCTGAGCCTTTCTCCATACCTTCATTTCTCACCTGTAAAATGGTCATAACCAACCTCTGGTAAAGAGATTTGTAATACCATAGATGGACTGCCAACTGAGTTTTTCCTTCCTCTGCAGTGAATTATGGTGGCAAAGTGAAAGGTACCCATATGGGAAAAGGTTGTATTGCATTTTAGTGGAAACCAGAGCATCTGACAAAGCAACCACTGCCTGCTTCCCTTCTGCACACAGCATCTTTTCAGAGAGACCTCTCTGGGCACCAGGAGCAGATTCAGCGTTAGTGTCTCTCAGGAAACTAACCTGATTATATTCTTTATAGATACATCACAGGGTATTTATTTTCATCTGTCTGAAAGACTGAAAGCTCCATTAAATTTCACACTGAGGACTGGCTATAATATTTATGTCATAATTTGGAACAGATTTGTTGGCCCGAAAGCTCACATTTAAAAATCTGTCCACAGAAATCTCCTTTGTGATATAACCTGTATCGTCCCTCTCTGCAGAAATCAAATACTAACAGAGCACTTGATGCGGCTACAGAGACAGGCTAAATGATAGAACAAAAATTAAGAGAACAGAATGTTATAGATCCGGCAGGGAAAATGAGACAATTCATTTTGAAAATCATAAAAAATATCAGTCCTTTTTATGTTTTGCCACAGTTAAAAATTAAGATGGAAAACAGCATGAAAATGAGAAATTTAAAAAAAAATCACTCTGCTCTTTGCATTGCTAATGCTTCCTGTTTATACCATTACGTTCTACAGTGGATATTCATGGCTTACTATGGGGTTGTAGAGATTAACTATCAATTACGTGGATCTACATCTCTCTATTGTATTCTCCCTTGCCTGCTCACAGAAATAAAACAGCACTGGTCTTTGCTGTGTAACAGTATTTCATTATTAGTGCCACTTGCTGAAACACATGAGACTGGTTCATGTTCTGTTGGTGAGTTAATCTGTGTATCTTGATTCACAGCTGAACCTGAACTGCTGAGTTCCATGCCTGCTTCTGGTCATGCATGGCGAAGATATAATCTCATGAATTAATATCTGTGTAGATGGCTTATCCATGTCCGAAATGCAGTAACTCGTTTTGAGACTTTGGTGCAGAAGTGCTTGTGCAGGCTCCACTTCACAGCCGTATTCCTCCCTCCGTGCTGTCATAAGTGAATTAAGTTTGGTGTAGGCATTAGCAATAGCCTGGGGTGACAAGTGGGTAACCTGCTCCCACCAGTGCAGCGCTGGTGTCGCACCAGCTCTCTCCCTCAGAAGTACATCTTGTCAACCAGTAACTGTGCTTTTCTTACAGATGCTTTCCTATGAAAGGAAAAAGAACATTTAGAAATATCAGGTTAAAGTGGTCTCACCAGGCCTCTCTGACACAGGCAGAGAAAGGACTGAAGCTTGCAGGTCCCCTACCCTCAGGCTGCTGCTCTAACAAGACCGTTCTTTCCGTCCTAGGCTACTTTTCCTTTTCTTTTATTTTTCTCCTCCCTCCTTGTTCTTTCCAGGCACCCTGTGCAGAACCAAACCCACCGACCTGGTGTTCATCATCGACAGCTCTCGAAGCGTGCGCCCAAGCGAGTTTGAGAAAGTCAAAGTCTTCATGTCCCGGGTGATCGAGGGGTTGGATGTGGGCCCCAACTCCACCCGGGTGGGTGTGATCAACTATGCCAGTGCTGTCAAGAACGAGTTCTCCCTCAAGACCCACCAGACCAAAGCAGGGCTCCTGCAAGCAGTTCAGAGGATAGAGCCACTCTCCACTGGGACTATGACTGGCCTGGCTATCCAGTTTGCCATTAGCCGGGCTTTTAGTGACTCAGAAGGGGCCAGGGTGAGGTCTCCCAATTTTAATAAGGTAAGAAAAGTATCTGTTTCTTGGGCGCTCCATCTTTTGTGTGGTCCATCATGGAGTGGTTGGAGAAATCAGAGAAGGAGGAAAGGTGATTTTCTCTGCACTCTGAGTATGCGGGGACAAGTCAGGGTTAATTATCAAAGGTAGCAAACCTCTGGGAGGAGGAAACCTCCCAACTCTTCTTGAAAACAAAGCTGAGCTTTCTTTTGGTCTAAGCAGGCCAGAAGTTGTCAGGGTAAATTTAATCCTGCTTCACTTCTCTCCTCTCTGCTCTGTTTGTCCTTTGGGACATGGCTCCTGCTTCCAGTGTGCCCGCAACAACATCCCACTGTGAGATGCTGATCTCAGCCAGCTTTGCTAGGTGTGAACACGCTAGGATGGACAACGCTCATCCTCCCCAAAATACTTCAATAAAGACACTGCAGAATCCAGCAAAAGTGAGACCACCTTCTGAAAGCTTCCTTTGAAATGGCCCCTTTCAGCTGCAGATATACAGCGAAGTCCCATTTCAGTGTCCTCCACTGCTCTCCCAGTTTTTCAGAGGCTGGCTGGTGGCTGTGTTTTCCACTTTGGGTATTCTCTTCAGGCACACAGACTTTACTGACCATTTAGCATTTCAGGCTGTGGTATAAGGTCAGCTTAATTCTACACGTGGTTGCAATGGGCATTGCTGCTCCTGACCCATATTCCCTATCCAGGAAGATCAGTCTTTAAAAAATTATTCCTCAGATACATCATTCATTCTCTCTGGATTTGACCATGAATGAAACTAGACCTCAGCCCAATGACCATCATCAGGAAAACTCTTCTGAGCATGTGGAGAATGCGTTTTCCTGACAAAATTAGCTAAACCTCATGCACACACTTCCTAGGCCATTGTGTCCCATGCCAGCTCCACTGGCTCTCTGCTATGAGAATGGACCAGAAAAATAAGCAAAAGTGTTAGCAAGCAGTGAGAGCTTTCCACCAGATGGACAGAAGCCCAACTGTTGGAGCAAGGAAACTTGGGGTTTTTCTCCTGATTACATTTTTGCCATATCAGTCACTTTCCATTTCCCTCACAGTTACTAATGCTCTAGGAAAGGCAAAGCAGAACATGGAAAAGATGCCCAGGGATGGCAAGTCAAAAATAATACTGAAAAGTGAAAAACAGACAATGGTGAAGATCTACCAAGTCAAAAATCAGCAGCCAGAAGGCTCAGCTGATCTGAAATTCACAACATACCCCTAAAAATGAGGTTGTCTCCTAAAAGGATGGTCTAATTAAACGCTTGTTTGCCCCTCACCATGTTGAACTATAAGCAATTTGCAAATATGAATGAATTCATATGACCTCATATGGTCTTTTATTGTGGGATTCACAGCAGGGAAAATTCTATGTATCCTTGGCCTAAATTTGATTTGATACAAGAGGAAGAAAACAAAGAGTGAGAAAAATTACACTCCAAGAAACTTTCACTAAGTCTCATTGGCAATCAGTTCTAGAGAGAGAAGCTCATCTGATGAGCCATCATGATCACATCATTACTTGGGCTTAGGATTCACCTGGTGGAAAATGTAATAGCCCAGCTCTCACAGGGGAAATCCAAGACCTGTTTGCAATGGGTTTTATTCAAAAGGAGTAACATTGGTTTGTTTGTCAAATTCTTTGAGGTTCACCGAAAGAAAACATTGCAAAATTGCAAGGTGTTATTAATATTATATTATTATTATTATCATTATTAATTTTAGTAAAGAGCTTTAAAATCCATTAGGTGTAAGACTAACTGTTCTCATTCATTTTACTGAACTGTTTAAGTGCAGATTCAGCCTTTAGCTCAAATCTGCTGTTTTCTGGAGGTTCAAGCAGCTGCTGGTTGCCTCCAAGGTGTGTTTTCATGGAATCACAGCGTGGTTTGGGTGGGAAGGGACCTCACAGCCCCCCAGTCCAACCCCCATGGGCAGGGACACCTCCACCAGCCCAGGCTGCTCCAAGCCCCGTCCAACCTGGCCTTGGGCACTGCCAGGGAGGGGGCACCCACAGCTTCTCTGGGCAACCTGGGCCAGGGCCTCACCACCTCACAGGGAAGGATTTCTTCCTAATATCCAGTCTAAATCTCCCCTCTTCTAGTTTAAAACCATCACCCCTCGTTCTATCACTAAATGCCCTTGTATGTGGAAAACCTATGGCACCTAGATGGTACCTCGGTTATGAACGAAGGATCCTAAAGAAGGGGTCTGATTTCCCATCTTGTTGCGTGAAGACAGCCCCCATTGATTTCACAGGTTTTCTTATTGTTTATCTTTCAAATGGAACAAATAATGGGATCTTTTCAGATCCATTTTCCTCTTGGAACACTACCTAATCCATTCATGACCCTCAGACATCTCACTCTATTTCCTTATTTTTTCCTGTCTTTATCTAATACCCAAATGCCTATTTTAAGACAAGGTGACCATGTAAATGTGGTCAGGACTGGGACACAGTCCTAATTTGTACAATACTACTACAATACTTTCAGTATTAGTCTCTATTTTTCTCCTTAATACAGCCAGACACCTTACACGCAGCATTGACCATTACTGTAAATTGAAGAGACATTTTCACTGAGCTGTCTGTGAAAATGCCTGGGTTTTTATCTAACTAATCTCTTCCACACCATTTAAGTAACCCCTTTCCATGTGTGCTATTTTCCTGCTCTTGTCTACTCTGCAGCTGGGTTGCCAGACAGCTCACTCAAGATGCTCTTGCAGTCCCTGTGATTTCTTGTCATCTCAATACACATAAGAGCTGCCAGTCCCTGCTAATAAACCAAACAAGCCTTCAGTTTAAATATCTGAACCCTTCCTAAAAAGTCAAATTTGTTTAGTGGCTTACTGCAGTAGCCTGGCTAAAGCATCAATGTTTCTGTGGACAGTGGTACAAAGAACTTTAAAGTCGTTTTATCTCTCTGAAACCTTATTTTCTGGACATCTAAAAAAGCAGAAGAATAGTTGTGGTCTTTTAAATGATTTATCTTAGGTATTAAAAAAGAAAAAAAACAAACCACTACAGGCTTTTACCTCTTTCCTTACACTTTGAATCTGGTCAAAGACAGAATCAGAGGAAAATTGAGGTTGGTAGAGGCCTCTGGAGGTCAAATCGACCAACACCTTCTGCTCAAGCAGGGCCATCTGGAGCTGGTTGACCAGGATTTTGAATACCCCAAAGGTGGGAGACTCCACAACCATTTGCATTCCTTGGTTCCTTGGTTATTGTTCTATCTTTTTCCACAATGCCTTGAGTCCAGCAAACTTATTCTTTCTGTGACCCTCATGCTGCCCAGGGTAGCTCTGTGATCTGCCTGGGTGCCTGAACAGGTCACACAGTGATTTAGGGAGGTGAAGCTTCCAGAAACACTGGACACAGTCCTTGCTCCTTCACACAGCAGAAATCCAACAAGTCCTTATGAAAATCTGTACTGTAATTGTCAACCATGTGGGACACTGGTCAAAGCATCACAAGATCAACCAGTCTTGCTGTGCTCTGTGCAGCAAATGTCACCCCAGGACAGGGAAAAGCACTACTTGTTTCTGTAGGAGCTCAAAGTCAAGTCTTTTTATGCCTTTATAAAAAACTACAGGGGTGCCCAATTACTTTAATCTTTCTTTAGGAGAAACAACAAACAGATTGTCAAATTGCTGAGAAAATCAAGGGCTTATTCAACTTTCTGCCCGATTCCCCTTTCAGTGCTGCTACAACGTTCACGTTATACACCGCATAATGAGACACAGCTACCTCATTAGCTGCTGGATTGCCTACACATAGCAGCCCTGAAATATGAATACCTAGGGATGCCCGTGAATACTCTGGTGCCTTAGTTAACCAAGAATAAATTGTGTCATGAGAACATGGGGGATTTGTATATGACAGAAGTAACACAAGAAGGATCCAGAAAGTTAGGAATTCACAGGAAAATTAAATGTGGTGGTTAAAATTAGTAAAAGTTTTGACCTTGAAAAGCAAAAGTTGCTGAGTTCCCTTAGGGCAAAGCTGGAGAGCTTGTTCAGATATTTGAGGCAGCCAAAGCCTTCATCCTTTCTTAATTCTCCTCACATGGCAACCTGCTGGGTCCAGCACAAGCCCCACGCTGCAGAGCAGCATCAGCCTCTCCAGGGTGCAGCGGCTGCTCCTTTCCTCCAACCTCTCTCTTGCTTTTTGCCAAACAAGGCACATACCAGGAGTCTCGGCTTTTTAAATGAGACAAGGTCATAACACAGAGAATTACAGAGATCCTGTGACTGCAGATAAATTGGAGGTAGGTTTAAAGTGAAAGGATGGGTTTTTTTTCACACTGGAACTCACTGCCTCAGGCTGGCTAGCAAAGGTCTAGAGCAGAAATCCTAAGAAAAATCAGAATTTCCTAATTATCAAAGTAACTGCATATGATGGCATGATCACTTTGTATTTGTTCTGTTTCTTACACTCATTCTGTAAGCACCTGGTCCTGGCCATGGTCACAGCCAGGTTCCCTGGCTGGGTGCTGATCACTGATACATCCATTTATCCATGGGTTCACTGATTAATTCCCGATGCCTGATCCAGACTCTCTGTACCCAGAAGTTTTGTTTTCTCCAACAGCAGGGCAGAAAGTAACACGAATGTTGGGTGCTCTATAGCAGATTTTCACACAGATGCATTATGAAGATCCTTCCCATCAGATGTAGATGTGGATGCTGCTACCAGACACTTCCTGGGTTGTACCTGGGGTTCAGGCCTATGTGAAGAAGTCACCGTGATGTGACGATCCAAAGGAACTGATTAAACGTGGAGAATCATTTTATTTAGACAGAGAAATGCCAGGAGGACATGCAACACCTCCATCCTGTGACAAACACTGCGAGAAAGATACGCAGCTACTGACAGAAAGCTGCTCCTAGGGTGGTGTTGCTCACAGAAGCGACTTGATAACACATCTCGTTTCCTGACAGGTTGGCTTTTGATGAGCTCTAATTGGCAGCCCCGTGGAGCTGCTGGGTGTGCAGGAAGCAGAGCTGGGCTGAGGCGAGGGCTCTCTCTCCTGGCAGAAAGCTCCATTGCACGGATTGGCTCTGCTCCTGGCCTCGCTGCTGGGACAGAGACAACCCCACCGCTCCTTTCGGTCGGTCTTTGATTGCCATGGGCATCCCCCTTTAAAACACACACTGACATCTGCCACGGGTGACGCTTCTCCTCATTTTGGTCACAAGCAGAAGACAAATACTTGGATTTTTTTTTTCTTTCACTCAGAAGTAGCCAGTTACAGAACTGTGATGCTATTAGGAATTTTTAGTATTGTAGCCCTTAGGAAGTGCAGATAAAGACCTGAGATAACAGACTTGCACCAGATAGAAAAGTTCTATATTTTTCATGGTTCACACATGTTTTCCCTGGAAGGAAAACTCTGAACGGGGCAGCAGAACACTGCTGTATTAGGGTATTACTCCTGAGCAGATGATTGCAGCCTTTAGCCATCCCTCAGCCAAAGGGTGACAGAGGGGAAGGAGCCACTTCATCTGCATGGCCAAGGTCCTTTGGGTGCATGGGGCAGGGAACCCCACTCATGACCTTATCCAAGATGAATTTTCTCCTCGAGGAGATGTGGTACCCAAGGATGTACAACAGCTATCGTCCTGACCTGAGCAGCTGGTGGCTGTGATTTTATCTTCTGAATGATGGAGTGCATATATGGCATAGTGGAAAATAGCAAATACTGCCTTAATGACCAGAGGATAGCTCAGTCAAACTCTCTGTTGCTGCCAGATAGGTTTTTTTTCCTGCCTTTGTTGTTTGATGTTTCTTTACTTTCTGTATTACTGAGGGCATTTGCCTGTGATGTGGAGGGTTTTTTTCTGCTGAGCAGCTCCCTGACTCCTGGTGATTATGTATCTCCATACTGCATTACATCCCAGTCATTTGCTTTGGGGTTGACAGGGGTGTCACTATAAAACAGTTGTAAGGAAAAGTGGCAGGAGCAGGTGAACTGGCAAAGAACAAAAATGAAGGTTTTGTGACAATGTCATTTATCAGAAGAAAAATAAAGAGGAAAATGGACCATCTAGCAACAGGAGCAGAACTCTTGGGGGCTTTCCACTAGTTCAGAGCTCAATCTAATCCAGGGTGAAATCCAGTTCCCACTTAAACCAGCTGTCAATTTAATGCTGATGTTAGCAGGGGTAGGATTTCACCTCTGCTGTTCACTGAGGAACAGGGAATCAGGAATCATGGCAGGCACTGACACACATCGTGGCCTTAGGCAGATCTCTTCACCTCTCTCTGCTTCAGCTTCTCCATCTATAACAACAGAAAAAGTCTTCATCTCATGATGCTACCATTACATTTTCTGAGATTCTTTTAAGTTCCACACCGAGCCTGAGTTGCTCAGTTGTCACCTGGGGGTTCATGAAGGTAGAGTTCGGCTGGAGCATCAGTTTGCCTATGAAGAACATAACCTTTACTTTGGTTTCCTTAGGGGTGAGATGCACCAGTTGTCCCTTAACTACATCGGTCAGGTCCATGGCAGTTTAACCTTTCCTGTGTAGAAAGAAACAAATTCATATAAAAAGAATGGCCTGTGTGGTCGCAGGAAGAATGAGGAGAGCAGGAGGAGGTGACATCTCCTTTTTCTTTAGTTTTAGAGATGTGAAAGCTTCTTTCCTAACCCAGCCTGCTCCACAAGCAGTAGTATTTTAATGCCCATTGAAGCGTACATCTTGCTTCTGCCCTCCTCTACGTAGGTGGCGATCGTTGTGACCGATGGACGTCCCCAGGATGGAGTGCAGGATGTGTCAGCGAGGGCCAGAGCGGCCGGCATTGAGATCTTCGCCATCGGGGTTGGCCGGGTGGACATGCACACGCTGCGGCAGATCGCTAGTGAGCCCCTGGATGACCATGTGGACTACGTGGAGAGCTACAGCGTGATAGAGAAGCTGACCCACAAGTTTCAAGAAGCTTTTTGTGGTAAGTCGTTGCCACAAGCCCTGGGCTCCTCACCAAGAGCTGCAAGTGGCTGCCAGCAAGCTTTTCACATTGAAATTGTATTCATGATCTTCCTTCGTCCATCTCCTTTCTTCCAAGGACTTGGGTCTGTGGGAGGATGAAGTGGTATGGGAGACAGATGCTCTTTAAGTTGCTTTTCAAGAATTTCAGGTTTTGTTTAGGGATTTTCAGGTTTTACTTAAAGAAACCTCCAGACTGCATTGGCACGGAAGAGTTTGTAAACATGACCCATGTACTCCTTGAGGTACTGAAAAAGAACATGGAAAACATGACCTTTTTTAGCTAAAATCATTCTTCTTGTGTTTAAGCCCATCTTGGCAGTTCTGAGAATCTGGCTTGTAATTTCCGCCACCAGTATTGTCTTCTGAATTCCCAGTTTAAGCAAGAGATGTTTTCACTTCCCTGCTAGAGGCTGAACGGCCTTTGCCTGTCTTTGCTGTTGTTTTTGCAAGCCTTGTGAGGCAGGAAACTCTCCTGGCTGGTGCAGTATCTAATGCCTTTCTGCACAGCAGATAAAAAGAGCCTGACTATCCCACAAACACATATTCACTCCTACATGAACTGGTGAATGGAGTGAGAAAGCTTTATTACTTTCAAACGTACCCACAGGACTGTAGGAGCTGGGCTATAAATATCCATTTTATGTGTCAGCGAGAGAGGCCTGGGGGTTTCACACGCCCATCCCACCGAAGCACAGACGTGCGGCAACACCTTTTAAAACGTGCGATGTACCACGGTGCCTATGGCGAGGCATTTCAAACACACACACACAGATGGACCTGTAAAACTCTCCGAGACCAATTTCTTCAAGAGGTGTAAAAATTTCATGATTCAACTTTCAGGCAAAAAATGATGGGGGTGAGCAGCTTTTCATCAAGGAAAATTTCCTCCTCTGTAGGAAGGAGGAAAATTTTGAATATAAAGTGAGTCATGTATTATAATCAGGCGTCACTGCACCAGAAGCTCATGAAAGAGGGGAACAAATGCTTCATATTAAAGTGGGAATAGAAGCAAAACTTGAAAAGGTGGAATCCAGGCCATGAATATTGGTGGGAGTTTGTGTTGGCTGCCCTGGAGCCAGGCCAGAGACAGGGAGGCCTGACAAAGTCTTTAGAGGTTCTGGTGCTGGTGTCATTCAAAAGGATAAAGAGAAAAAAACGCCTTTCTGTGCCCTGCTTTTCAAAACGCCTTCCTGTGCCTTGCTTTTCAAATCCGTAACTTGCAGATGACAAAGTTCTCCCCATGGTGAAAACCCTCAGAGATGCATCCAAGGGAAGCACTGTGCTAAGGATTATTATAGCTTACAGAAAAGAGCACCACATTAACTGTCAAGCGGGCTGTTACTGTGCTGTGCAAGCAGCTGCACAAAACCGTCCTTGGAGATGTACCCAAACACCACCTGCTACCGCGAGGCACGGTTTGTGGGTACTGACAGCGGGAAGAACTGTGCAGCACTGTCCAAGTTGTTTCCCATAATGCTCAACAGACACATGGGGAAACGGGAGACCCTTGGCAATCCAGCCAATACTTAGACTAATAAGATCAGATCTCTGCAGGCTTCAGAGAACTCAATCTGAGAGCCCAATGTTAGAGCCATCTGCGTGGTTAGTGATATTCCTAATGATATGAGCTACATATATGCTGGAAAGATCTACCAGTGCTGGCACAATATGCAGATGCATGAATTGGGAAGGCCGGAAGAAGCATAAAATAAACGCAGAACAGAATGCAAATTACTTGAAATAATGAATAGAAGGCCCTTAACTTTAAAGACTTTGCACCACCTCCCATCATTACGATAGAACCAGAAATGCTCAATTTTCTGAACAGATTTCCCTGCTATTTGTAAATGAATTTGCTTCAACCAGAGCTGTTTACTTCTGAGTTTGTTTTCCATCATCATTGCTGTAGCTGTGACAGTGTTGTCAGTCACTGAATGGTGCTGGCTCAGACTGCTGCAATTCAGCTTCTGTTTGCTCAGCAGCTCAGGAGTCAGATCCAGGTTAAGATCAGCAGGCAGAAATGTTTGTAGACAGAGAGTCTGAAAGCTACATGTGTGAGGGCAGCTCTGAAGTGAATTCCAAGTAAGTTTGGACATGAATCCCATCCAGGAAAGAAAACCGTACTCATCCAGAACTCACTGATCATTATTGTACTGCATAGCTGGATAAAATGGCTATTGGCCAGCCCAGATGGTAGGTTGGAAACCAAATCTCAACCAGTAGCTTTGGAGAGTTAAATACATTGTGATATGCTCAACAGACAGATGGTTTTACCCTCAGTATGGAGCTGATTTCTCATCTTGGCTGTGCCTTAGAGACAGGAGACTTGTGAAAATTTCTCCTTACCTCTTGTATCTCAGTCACTATCCAAGAGTAATGACCTCTGCTGCCTCGTCTTGCTATGGAGAGAGTTTAGTTATCACTGAGCATATGGGACAAATATCACGCTTTGTGGATAGGCCAAGTAAGCTCTGGGTGGAGAAGCCTTGGCATGGGCTCTGATTTTAATCTGCCTTTGCTTGCAGTGGTGTCAGACCTGTGTGCCACTGGAGACCACGACTGCGAGCAGATCTGTATCAGCACCCCAGGAGCGTATAAGTGTGCTTGTAAAGAGGGTTTCACGCTGAACAATGATGGGAAGACCTGCAGCGGTATGTAATGACTTTCATTTGCACTGACCCGAGCTGTGATCTGCAGTGGTATGGCGGGGATAAGATTGAGACAGGGTAGACATGTTCTCTTCAGAAAAGGCAGAAAAGGAAACCATGCACTTATAATCAAGAATTATTTTGAAAACATTAGTGTGAACTGTTGTTGAGTTTTGATTGATTAAACCTATTTTATTAGCAATAAAATGACACCGGGCTTACATTTTCCTACATAATTACTTGATGTCTTAGTTGCTGTCCTCTCATATTTTGCTTCAGCTTGCAGTGGTGGGTCAGGATCTGCTCTGGATCTTGTTTTCCTGATCGATGGATCCAAGAGTGTGCGACCCGAGAACTTTGAGCTGGTGAAGAAATTCATCAACCAAATTGTGGACTCGCTGGAGGTGTCAGACAAACAGGCCCAGGTTGGCCTGGTTCAGTACTCCAGCTCTGTCAGACAGGAGTTTCCACTGGGGCAGTTCAAGAACAAGAAGGACATCAAAGCAGCAGTCAAGAAAATGGCCTACATGGAGAAAGGAACGATGACAGGACAGGCCCTAAAGTACCTCATCGACAGCTCCTTTTCCATCATCAATGGAGCTAGGCCTGGGGTGCCCAAGGTGGGCATAGTCTTTACTGATGGACGGTCACAAGATTACATCACTGATGCTGCTAAGAAAGCCAAAGACTTAGGTAGGTCTCTCGAACTCTCAGTGGCTTGTTTCTCCCTTGGACCAGGTCCTGCATCTAGTACCAACCTGGGTATGACATCTTCCCTGGAGATGTCTCTTACTTACAATAGAAACAGGTACTATAGAGTTACTACAGAATGACTTTGTCGAGATGTTGCCTAACTGTCATTGAGTGCCCATAAAGACCTTGGAGCAGCTCTGGCTGGGGTTCAGATGAATCTTGGTTTGCCCAAAGCTGGATTTTGTTCCCACAGCCCTTCTGTGTCTTTGATCTAAGTCTGCTGGAGGTCTCTGCTGAGCAGGGTGGAGTTTCACACATTTGGAATGGGATGCACGCTGGTCTAGCATGCTTCACACAAATGTGAAGGAAACCACAGGGAGGAGATGAGGATTTGTCTGATGTTTGTAATGAAACTCAGGTCAGTATGAGCGGTACTCATGGTGAGGCAAAGATGACCATGAAAGACCCCCCTTGGAGAATAACAGGAGTTGTAAGGCCAAGAGTGGCTTGGCTGTATCAGCCTTGAGGCCTGGAAAAGAAAAAGAAGAAATAAAATAATAAACAAAGCAGAAACACAGATTAAGGGAGTTACTGTGGACTCCCTGTCCAAATCCCAGACACAACGAGACACATTAATAAGAAACTTTCTTCAGCTTTTCCTGGAATATTAAAAGTCCACAGTGGCTACATATTGATATATTTATATGTTTAAGCACTGTGAAGTATAAATATCTTGAGATCTGCCCCTTTCTGCTGAACAAGTTCCCAGTCTCCTGACAGCTCTACATTAAATGGATGCAGCCCATGTGAATACACTCATGAATTGTTAAATCCTTTACTTCCTTTTAACTTCAATCTCGACCACTAGATGGGACTAAGGGCTAGCACATCATCATAAAGGTCAGGTACCAGCTCATGAAAAGCTGATGTTAATGAAGCAAGTTGAAATATTATATGGATGTTTGGCTTTTATAAAACAAAAAGTCTTTATAAACATTATCTAGAGAATTTAGTTTTATGTAATGATAAAACTTCATGCCTTGCTTCTTCCTCCTCTCTTGTCCCTGCACAGAAATCTCCAGCATCTGCTCATAAGTGATAGCAGTGGGATAAATAACAAGATGCTTATAACTGAACTTTGAACAAAAGAAAACCAAAACAAAAAAAAACCAAAACCCACCACTGGATACATCCTGAGGTCGAAAGACAAAAAGAGGAGAAGGGGAAAGCATTACCAGTGTCTAGACATGGACAAGTAGAGACAAATGGTTTGAAACAGGGGTTAACCAGTATCACCATTCAAGTCAATAGGAAAACTGCATTTCAGTTCAACAGAAACAGGTTTAAGCCAGAGGTGGGCAATCAATCAGCGAAGCACAGTAACCGGACGTGTTCTTAACTCAGAGTACGGGTTGCTCTTGACAGACTGTACGAGCTGCAATTTTAGAAAGAGATTCAGCTATAATTTTGCTGAACCACAGGTCTCAATTGCACAGGGGACTTGACCACTACATAGGTTGATAAATGGTGGCTGCAGGCTATTTTGAAAACTTCCACTGCTTCCTTTTTCTGTATGATCGCTTCCCTATTGGATGCATGATCCTGTCAAGGTGTTATGATCATCTGTCCTTTCCTGTGTCTCCAGAACATTGTTCCTGTGGTGATAGTGGTCATTGGGTAATTCTAGTAAGACTTTACCTGCAAAAAATATTTTGGAACCCTCATTGACCTGGTCAAAATAAACCTATAGTAAAGAGTAAAGGAGTTAACTTCCCATCTGAATTGCTGTGTGGAGACTATGGGTCCAGAAAGTGAGCAAGGGTGTACAAACTGAAAAAGGTTTGATACCAGAGCAGCAAGATGCTCCCAAGCAGTCCCACTGACAGGCTCCCATTGCTCACAGGCTTTAGGATGTTTGCTGTGGGAGTTGGCAATGCAGTTGAGGACGAGCTGAGGGAAATCGCTTCAGAACCAGTAGCCGAGCACTACTTCTACACGGCTGACTTCAGGACCATCAGCAAGATCGGGAAAAAGCTGCAAATGAAAATCTGCGTTGGTAAGAGTGGGGGACTGGGGAGAGGGGTGATTTAGTCACAGAATTTGCAGGTTGGCAGCAGAACAACAAATTGCTCCTTCAAATGTATGTTACAAACAGCTCTTTCTTCTCACTGTATCGAGTTTGCAGACTTCTTAGAAGAATTGTGAGATATCCACATCTTGGGTCGTTACCTGAACACAGCCACCCCTACACCTCAGCCATCTTCTCTTCTCACAAACTGCCTCCTCCTTTTCTTTCCCTCTACCCTTCTCCCTTTCTCTGTCTTCCTCTTCAGTAGCAATGAATTCATGCTCGTTCCTGATCATAGCCAAAAGAGACATAAGAAAAGAAGAGAAGCTAAGAGTTAATTCATTCGGCTTAATATGAAGATCATCATAAAACTGAACATCTGAGCTGAAGCTCACTAACCACTGGCTGCTCCTACAGTCAAACAGGCACCACAAGGGTGACACGTTTCAAGTTAAAATAAGCATCTAGTATCTTCCACATGACTCACAGATGTCTAAATTTGGGCAACATGTTGCCCAGATTTGGATAGCCTAGTGCAGGGAAGGTTGAGAGGACTGGCTGGGACACAGGCATGCGAAGGCAAGGTGAAGAATAACAGAAAAGTGAAAAAACACTGACCTGTATATAAACTGAGTCTATAAATTACTAAAAAGAAAGAAGTACCACAGTTATTTTGGATTTTTATTTTGAAGGAATCATAAGTCTCCTGTGAAACGTTAGCCCTTTGTAATGCATCTGCTTGATCAGGCAGATCATAGTGAATTCCAAACAGTTGGGCTTCATTTAAGACACTGAATACCTTGCAACGCTTCTGAGATCTACACTGCCAGGCTCAGGAGGAACCTGGCACTCTTGCTGGGTCCAGGTGCTCAGGCTCCTTTGTCCTGCCAGGCAAATGTCTCCTTCCAGTTCCCAGCAAGACACATTGCACACAGCTCTGATGGGGTTCGTTTAGTTCCCATGAGAGCTCTGCCAAGCTCAGCTTTACTTCCCATGAGTGTAGACCTGTTCAAGTGCCCCATGGCCCCACGCAATACAGAGACCTCCACTGCTCCCATGGCAAGTGGAGATGCTCTTCAGCATCAATTGGATGAAATAATACCCACTGCCAAGTGCTGATCTTCTTTCTCCCTTTCTTTGCAATTTCCGTCATTGTTATTTGTGCCAAAACCAAAAGATGTCCATGTAAATATTAGTGGGTCAGCAGTACGTGACTCATCTGTTTTTCTCCCGGAGTGTATACTAGAAAGGAAAAGTACTTGGGAAGTCAGAGGCCTTGCGCCAGGAAAATCAGATTCAGTTCCTTGCACCCTTACATATGTCCTGGGTCATGCTGGGCAGGTGCCCCGTTCTCCAGATTCCTAAAGCTGAGACCTTCCTTTCCTCCTGGGGAAGTCTGAGAGGGACAACACCCTCAGGGTTCCATGTCTGCAGTGCCTGGTAGCCAGGCTTGCGTGACAGAGACTTTCTTTGCCACAGCTACTTTAAATCATAGGAGTCAATCCAAGAGCAGGTGATGGGAGCTATACAAAAACCCCCAACATATTGTATTTATATATTTTTCAAGAAGGTAAATACATCCAGACTTCAACATTTATAAAAAATGAAAACAGATTTTGGGAAAAGTACTTGTTTGGAAAAAAAAATCTATTTCGGTAAATATCTTAAACTTTGAGGTTGTTTTGGTTTTTTTTTTTTAAAAAAACGAAAGAAAAAGAAAATATTCGTATTTGTTTGATTTCCAGAGCCAGGATGTATTTATCAACAGATGGCTAGAAATCTTCTCTTAATATCCAGCTTTAGTTTACTCGTGACTGGTTTAATCCTGTTATGTTTTTGTGCAAGTGATGTCTTGTCCCTTAAAAAGTCCTTCCCCTATTTGTTCCTTCCATTTGTTAGGCATTTGAGCTGTCTTAGTGTGGTCTTGTAAACATCTTCTTTCTTTTCCCAGCCATCTCAGTACCCTGTTTTGCTCCTATTTCGGTTTATTTTTCTTGAAGAACATATGTAAATTATTTACATAGATTAGCAAACTGATTAATGCACATTGCTCCACATGCTCAAGAAGTGGAGTGCTGAAGCAAAGCTCAAACAATTCTTGACTCTCAGACAGCAAACAGTGCCTCCAATTTTTGTTTCCCAAAATAAGAGTATGGCCCACCACGGCGATATTATTGGGAAGAAAACTGGCAGACAGAGACTGTTTTGAGCACTGTGTTTATTCAGATTCTAATGTATGGGGTAAACAGCTCAGTGGGTACTCAGGAAACTTTGAAATCCAGGAAAGACTTTTCTGCACAGAGCCTGGCCTATAAAATGAGAAACTATGAGATTCTCCAGTCGTCTCAGGTTAAATACAGACGTGATTAGACAGATATAGTTAGGAGGAATGATATTTTGATTTCCTTCATATCTGGAAAAGATATGATAAAGAAAACATGAATTGCTTTGTTTCACTTGTCTCGGTAGGGTTTTTTGTGTTACTTAAATCATTTTCTTGATATTCTCATCCACAGAGGAAGATCCATGCGAATGTAAATCTATTGTGAAGTTCCAGACAAAAGTAGAAGACCTCATAAATTCATTGCAGCAGAAATATATCCTTTGGAAACTGTCTTTGCTCAGAACTCAGCGGGTTGGGTTATGCTTTCTGGAGGGGCCAGTGGGGAAAGTCTGTCATGGGGGAATGAGCTGGGGTGGGTGTTCAGGGATTCGGGAAACAAGAACCTGGGTTATGAAAGTGTATAACAGGAACAGTCCCTGCACCAGTGTGCATTGCTGCTGGTCTGACACAGAATAAGGAGATCAAAAAGAAAAGAGCTATAGTAGAATATATCAAACCATTGCACTGCAGCAATGAGCTGTAAGCACCCAGTCAGACCTAGGCCAGTTTTTAGCAAGAAGCTTAAATGAGCCAATGTGACAAGTGCGGAAGCACAGATCATGTATGGGATGGTGCTGCTCCCTTTGCGAGCTGCGGGAGCTGTGAAGCAGGACAGAATGTGAGGGCTGAGAGCAGCAGTGGCCAACACTGGACTGTGAGCAGACAAAACCACTGGTGCACACGTGCAACTGATGCACTCAAGTCATTAAAGCTCCATGGATGGGTTTTTTTTTATGTCATGGTAAATGTCTACAATGAAAACATCCGAGTTGGACACCTAAATTCATCCATAACATTGTAGGGGAAAAGGGTTTTCTACAGCAAAATACTTGGATACTTGGTGGTCTGGATAGAGTCAGGTGGACAGTCCAGTAGTCGGAGGGATAGGTCTAGTAATCAGAGGGATGGGTCCAATTTCTCCCAGCTGGCTAAACCTCAGCTGTGAGAGACCAACTTCCATGTAACTGCTCACTACAAGCATCTCCAGTGAGGTGAGTTGGATCTCACCTGAACTGAGTTAGCGGGATCACTTTCTGCCATGCTGGGTGCTGTCATATTGCACAAAGACCACAGATAAGTGGTTGAAACAGGAAAAAGTGAAAAAAAAAAGGTGTGAATAAAACTTAAACTTCACATGGGGAGAGAAATTAGTGAAACTTTGGGGTGGCTCACACAGGGCTGGGGATATTTTTCATTACTGAGCATAAGGAGAGAATATAATTGTAAAAGCAATGTTCTAATTTATTCCCACATTTCTGTACTCTGCTACATCAGTTGCACACTGTATTTTCTACTCTTTAACTCAAATTGAGTGAAATCCATGACTTACGTTATGCAAAAGGTCAGAGTAAATCAGTAGTTCTCACCCAGTGGGTTGCTGCTCCCAGACACATCATGAAAAGCAATTAGTGAGAAGAGCAGAAAATTGTGACACACTATATAATGCTATGAAAAGCACTCTGCTCTGCTCTTCACGCTACCCATCCTGCTCAAGGTCAGGAGTTCTCTGTCAACCACTCAAAACACACTCCAATCATTCTCACATTTTTTACTCTTCCTTTCATACTAAATATATAGGGGCATGTGAGTATGTGTGCGTGCATGAACATTTTCCACCTTCAATAGAAGTTCATCAACCGAAACAGCTGTGGAAAAGCTGGAGCAGATGTGACAGCGTTCCTCTGTTTTTTACCTGTTCTGCAAGCAATGAATCACAAATATGCACTCGTTTTTTCCCCTTAACTCTTCCTCACTGGAAGCTGTGGCAAAAAGGATTGAAGCTCTGGAGAACAAGATCATCTAAGATCCCAAAACAATGTTATTTACCCTCCTTCCTAATGTACCAAAACTAGAACTCCTTCATGTGTCATGGAAAGCAGCTCAGCCACAGTACTATGGGCAGCTTGTGTTTTTTTAAAGAGTCTAGTCTACTTGTATTTGTTTAAAAGGGAAGAAGTATAACAGTAGAGCAGACATAGAGTAACGGGCAGAGCACTGTGTGTGACTGAGCGCTAGACCATGCTAATGATCATTGCATCGTATAGAGTGCATATATTAAAAAACTGGAAAGATTTGTTTTTGACTTAAAGCTTAATATATATGTGTGTGTGTGTTAATAAGTACTTGATTACGAGTTCTGTGAATCCTCGCTGTGTTCCTCTGCATCTTTTGTGTCTATGCATGAGATAATTTAATTTAAAAGTCAAAGTGACTCAAAATCAACTCAGATGCTGAGCATAAAATGTCAAAGTCGCTGATCAGCTTCTTCCTGTAAGCACGATGCAATTGTCAGTAAGTAGGTGAAATATAGTCACGATCTCTGAGTGTGTATTGCAGACAACATAGGATAGGATGCTGCTGCTAGTTGGGTTTATCTATAGCTGCTGTGCAATAGAGAGAGAAACGAAGCTCAGCTTTCCCAGCCAGTGAATGTTCTCACAGCGTCTCAGTGAACACAGAGTCCAGCACCTGTGCTAGACCTGTTCTGGGTAAGTCCTGACAATGTGCAATGAGCTGGTGGCCGTGGCTCTGTATTACACAAGGTGGTCCTGTTCACACCAACCCCAGGAGATGTGCCCCTGCTCCCCAGCTCTCTGCTCTCCATAGTTTGTAGCTGAAGCTACAGAACGCCATCAGCATCTAAAACACAGGGAACTGCTGCTGGAGCTGCTGCCCATGGAAGCAGTGCCATCACCACTGCTGTGACCAGAGGATCGCCAGCTCGTCCCTTATCCCACCCCTCCAAGCACCTTCAGAGTCAATAAGTTCATCTCGGCACCTTTCAGACTCTTCTTCCATTCCTGCATTCCCAGCACTGGCACGACAAAAGCACGATGTGAGCTGGAAGCACCAAGTGCTGCCTGTCTCCTACAGCTGTGGTCTGGCTAGGAGTGAAGAGGCCGTGTTTATTCATGGCACAGTGGTGCACCATTGAATGTGAGCACAAGGGGTTGAGTTTGGAGGGGGTTTTTTTGTTTTCATTTTTTTTTGTATCAAAATATTTATATTTGAGACTATGTGAAAAGCTTTTCAGAATAACTTGGCCTGTTCAGAGATGTCATCATAGCAGATGTGTTTTGGGTTAATATTAAAAGTTTACTGAAAATTTTAAAGGCTAATTTTAAGTTATTTCTTTGTGTAAGCTTTGATGTAGTTGCCTGAAAATATCACCTCTCTATAGTCTTGTTAGTGGGTAGGAAAGCCTCAATCTCATGTCACAACCTTTTATTTCAATGGAAGAGAAGAAACAGGTCCATAGAGAAACTGAGACCCTTCTCTCAAAACAAATACCTTCTTTTACAACAAAAATCATTTAATAGACTCTTGGACTTGCAGGAATGGGTCTACACATTTCCAAGCATTCGCTGAAGGACAGCAGTCAGTTCTTGATAGCAAAACCTCATCCTCTCAGTCAAATCTTGTATACCCAGAACTCAGAGTAAACCCTACCAAATTCTGAAACTTCTAGGGATAAGATTTCTGTCATCTAGTTTTAGACATATAAAATCTAGACCTCTAAGCTTGACTTTCTCATTTGTTTCACAATAGAAAGAGACACCACAGGGCATCCTTATCAGGTTTATCTAATGTGCATCTCTTGGTGAGACAAAGCAGCACCTGAGCCTATTTCTCTTTATAGATTATACATTTATAGATTTCTCTTTATAGGTTATACCAACCCAAGTCATTCTATGATTGTAACAACTCCTTCAGACTTCTGTAACTCACTTCTGAACGTCTCACATGGGGCAACTGAGTCTCCTCTACTGTCATCCAAGGAATGTTTTTTCTGGTCATGTGGAAGCACTTTCCATCTCAAAGAGAATATATTTATGACAGGGAAAGAAAAACCTCTGCAGTAAGCAGAACAGAAACTTCTGCATGCTCTGGTTTGCAACTTCTCTTTTTACCAAGGACTATCAGCAGCTGAGCTCCTGACAGTGCAGAAACTCACCTTGCTGTTGAATAACATTGTGTAACAGCACAGTTACAGCCAATTTCAGTGAAAAGCATTTGCAAGCCAGGATCCTGAATTTGTACAGACAAAAGGTGCCATACAGACAAGCTATGGAAAAGACAGGTGAGGAAGGAAGTGAGTAGTAACTGAGGAGGTGGGTGTGAAAGTAAGGAGGAAGATACAGGGCTGTAATGGTTCATCTCCACGAGCCAGCAATAATGGATCCATAATGATTATGGATGAGAAGACCTGGAGATCCAGCAGGTGATCAAACAAGCCTCTGTATCAGTTCTTTTGACTATTGCTTAATGAGCTGTTGATCCTATTTTCTTTCCCTCTTTGAAACCAGGGTTCAAATATAGCCCAGAAAATATCAAAGATGATGGAAGTATTTAATGATCCTCACCATGGCTCCTACTGGCTTCACTGGGTTCAAAAATCCTTCCAGCACCATATGCCCAGGGATGAGTGAGAGGGGTTTTTTTACCATGATAAAGCCAGGAAAATAGATAACAGCAGTTTCTGACTAGAGGAAAATCCAGGAAGCAACCGGGTTTTGAGAAATACAGATGGAGCTGTGCAAACCACAGCTCAGGAGTTGGACACCTCACTGCTTCTCAGGCTGATCCCCATAGGTGAGGTGAGTATGAAGCCATGGGTATAGCTGGGAGCCTCATTTATTGGAGGAAATGAGATGAGACTCTAGCTATGTTGAAATTGCTGCCTTGTGACACAGGGTTTAAAAAAAATAGAACTTTTTGGCCAGTAAAGTTGCTCCTCCTGTCATGCCCATACAGTCTAGTACTCATCTGGTCCTCATGGAATAGGTGGTTTAATGTAAAACCCAGGTGCTGTGACAAATTTCTGAACTTCTTATGAATTACTCTGTTGTTCTCCTTTTCTGTTGTTTTCCTGTGTCTCTTCAATCTAACAGCTGATCAGAGACAATTCACTTCCATCTCATAAGACGACAGCATTATTTTTCTTTTTTTTTTCAGTTATAATCAGTTCACTAATCATGGAAATGAGCTTCTGTAGTTAATTTTCTTATGTGCCTATTTATTCTTTAAATGCCTTGAAAGTAAAATGTAATAGTCTCAGGAGCTAAAAGATGGATTTGATTTTAATTCCTGTCATGGCACACATTGAAATGTCTACATGATAAGATATTACTATTGTCATTCGGCAGTTAAAGCCCCTTGGCTGGCTTTTTCTGGTAATAGGATAAATTTCTGTAAAGTCAGAGCTGGGTCTTCATCTCCAGAGAAAACAGCATTCATTCAGCCTACCTTTCCCATTGCCAGCTTAATCCAACAGCTTCCATAAATCTTGGTGCTATTCATGTCTTCAGGGAGCAAAACCACCCCCAGCCCTTTCTAGGGAGGCTCATCCTGGCAGGACCATACCCGAGAGCTGGTGACCCAAAGTGGAACATGAAAGGGTGAGCTACCAAGCACTGCTCCTTCAAACCTCTGTGAGGCACCTTGAGGAAGGACCTGGGAGACACAGCGTCTTCCTAAACCACCAAGTTCCTTGTCTCAGAGCAACACTCCTGGATGCTGCAAGGAAATGCCCCTAGATGCAGACATAGCAGGTCTTGCTTTCAATTATTACGGAGAACATACCATTATATCTGTCTTTCCCTAGCTGTCTTTCCTCAAGTTTATCTGTCCATCCATCCATCCAATCAGTCACATTGTACCAATCTTCACATTTCTCTGTATTATGGTCCTTACTCATTGAACACCTTAATCCAAGCTTGGATTAAGGATCTGCATCAGCAGACCTACTTCACACTGTAAAATCCTCCTTAGCCAACACAGCACAGGAGTGGGCCGTAAATAGTGTGCAGTTGTAAACAGAAAAGAGTGCTTTCCCAGTGCTCTGCAATGGCAGGAGGGCCAAGATATATTATCAGGCATAGAATTGCTTCTGTAACTAATATTTTGTTTTGTGTTACAGATAAAGCAGAACCAAACTAATTAACAATTATTTTTCCTCCCTTCTTACTTCTCCTGGCTTAAAACAACAAAAGAGCTCTTGCATCTCCAAAGTCAATTAGTCACTGGGCTAGAACATAGGCTTTTGACATTGTAATTAGACTTCATTAATGGATCGCCAACGGCAGCAAGATGGAAACCTACTAGATGAGCCTCTCTCTGCATTTTCTTTCAGCTAATTACATGCTTATCTTGGAAACAAAAGATGCTGCACACAATGAAAAAAACCCACTTATGTCCCAAATTGTAGAGTGATGGGCTCATAGGGAAAGCCTTCTTGCTGGAGACTGAAAAGTGGTCCTTCTGCAAAAGGGAACTTCTTTTCCCTCTCTTTGCTGCTGCATCCTACATATGACCAATCCTTCTGTTCATGTTGCTGCCAAGTCCCAAGTCCCTTTAGATCTTTTGGTAAAATAATTTATAAAATGCTGTCTTCTGGGTATGGAAAATAATCCTTGACCAATTTTCCTTACATCCTTGTGGGTGCTGAGCATGCCCTTGAAAGACTGAAGCCTCCAGTGCTCCCGAAGGCAGGGGAAAGCTCTGTCTTCCAGCAGAGCTCTTTTGCCAACAAGATCCTCTGGGAAGCAATTTTCTCATGCAGGTCATTGATATTATAACACAGGGCCATTAGTAATCAAATAAAAAAGTGCTTTCAATTAAACTGAGGGCTTCAAGCTTGGTAACATCTTTCAATAGCAATTTGTAACACTAATACAGAGTAATTACTGCTAATGAATGGGTAGGAAGCAGACCAGTTATTATTATGATTTTTCTCCAAGCAACATCAGGCAGTGGAACCTGTCTCAGGCCATATGAATTTACTGTTCCTTGTGAAAAGCAGTGAGCTTCCTTTCTCTTAGTCCTCTGTGGTAATTCAGTGAACAGACAGTTTAAGGTGCTAGTAAATTTATGTTATGCAAATTATTATTTGTCATTTTACGTTCAACTTGGGGAAAGGCTTCAACAAGCTAGTGTGCACTACCCCATGTAATTCCTTTAGTGATGAACTTGCTAAGGATCAGAGCTCTGGCAATAAATTAGGAGTGTCTTTATACTTCAGATAGCAATTTGGATTTATTTATTTTTTAATCACTAATCATGTCAGGAGCTGTTTTGTGAGTTTTACAGTTGCTGTGGTATTTTATTGTTCTGTGGCCTGTTCCCACTCTTATATACTGTATAGAGTAGCAGTGACAACAGATGCTGAACAGTTTTCTGCCCTGTGTTCTCTGGTGGAGATCAGGTTGCTAGCCTTCTCCTCTGCATGGAGAAAATGAACCCTAATGATGACCAGAGAAGGTGGCACCAAAGTGCTTGAGGCACGGTACAAGGTGCTGTAGGGATGGGGATGGAGGGGGAGCCCTTGCTCTGCAGGGCTATCCCAAGGCAGATGAAGGCATGGAGGCAATTTTACAGCTGCCCGATGAAGTGTGTTACTTCCTACACCATAGAGCACACTTACATACCTCTGATTCTCCATCCTGGGTGATGGAGACCTGTCCACAATCGACAGGCAGCAGCTCTGGGCACAGCCTGCGATGGAAGTAACAGCTCTGGGGTCACTGCAGACTGTCCCCACAGCCTGCACAGCTCTGTCCCATTTGGTGTGGCCTTCCCCTAATGAAAAAGTCCAAGTATTGGAGAGAGAGAAGGGTAAAAAGCCCATTCCTATGCTTAGAGCTGTCCACTGCGGGTTCATACCACAGCGGGGTATTTATTGCTGCCTTAGAAGGGGCCACAGTAAGGGAAGAAACCCCAGATACAGAGGCTGGAGAAGTTAGAAAGGGGCAATTTCCCCACATCCATCAGCTGGAAACAGGGACTTCAGCACCAGAGCACAACCTTACACAGGTCCGGTTGTTAACTGGTAGCAGGGAGCTGATGTGGACGTGCTCTGTCCCAGAGCTCCTGGTGGATTAATGTGGACAGCAAGGAACAGGGATGGCATTGCAGCGGCTGCACTCGGATCGGAGTCTCAGGGACCCTGATGCTAAACCCTTCATAAAGGCATAAAATTAATAAACCACCTACATAGGGGAAATCACATCCAGACCTTCCATGCAGTCAAACTTCAGTGCAATCACCTGACACGTCTGGTTTTTATCAGTGTGCCCACAAATTAGCCACGGTGTCTCACCAACTAATAGGAAGAAAGCAATTATTGGCACGACCGCCAGAGCTGATAGCAAGGGCTACTTTGGGAAATAAAGGATTAATTTCAAATATATATGTAGGAGGTCTTGTTAGCAGCAGGTGTAAGGGGAAAAGAAAATTTAAGGTAGAAATAAATGTGGGAAGAGAGATACAAGAGTGGAAGTGGAAGCATATTTGGAACTGAAGTACAATCTTTTTGGCATACAGGACAGCAATGGAAACTTCTCAGACCCAGAGGTCATTTTCTTTTAGTAATAACCGAACTAAGTGAGAAAACTCACAGAGAGAAGGTGGTGACAGAAAGATGGGTTTTTTCACGTCTCAGGGGCCTGTCCCCAAAATGAGACTCAGGAGAAGGGAAGGGTGAGATGCGTCTGGCCTTAAGCCAACAAAACTCCATCTGCTTTAAATGGACCATGTGAGATGAAATGTTTCAGACTCCCAAGTGTTGGGATGGGATGGGGTACAAGGGCTGGTAGGAATTTGGCTGAAAGAGGATCCAGCCCATGTCTCCCTGGTCACCAGGGTGTACCAAGGGGATAGGGATGGTTCTCCTCTCACCAGTGACTGGGCTCAGATAGCCGAGTACTCCTCCAGATGGACAGCGGGGACTTTGAGCACAGGTCTGGGTTACATCCTCACACTCTATGGGATCACACTGGGCCATATTTTTTAACCAAAACCTCCAGTTTCTTCATATCCCCAGCCTATTCCGGGAAGCCTCAGGATACTGGATGCTCAGAAAACACGGAGGTAGCTGGCTGGATGTGTAAAAGGGAGTCCGATAGATGCGAGACGTAAAGGATCATCACTTTTAAATGCGTACAGCTTCCCAGCCTGGATGATACTGTCTGTATTAGAGCATGAATAAAAAAGGAACAGGGGTGGGGGGGGGAAGAGCTGTGCTTGTTCTTTTCAAGTAAGTTTTCCTGAGCAGAGGACGTTTGGGACAAGAGGTCCAGCAGAGATGGGCTGGCGATGTCCCTTTGCAGAGCAGCTGGTGGGATCAAAGGCCCCGCGCTGTGTGGCAGGCGGTGGGACGCAGACCTGCCCTGCAGGAAACCTGGCTCCAGGTGACCACCCACAGCCTCGGCCATGCTGTGAATGAAGAGCGAGCTTTGGATGACAAAGATGCAGAGCAGGAGCAAGGGTGGTTTTCTGACAGTTTGTTGGACCAAGGGAAGGATCCAAAGGTGCAGAAGGACTTCAAGCAGTCATTGCCCAGTGCTTTGCGAACTGAACTGGGAGCATTAGGACCCCAACCCCTCTGTTTTCCCATGTTACATGTGGAGGCTCACACAACACAGACCCACAGCACACAGGAGCATCCCTTGTCACCATGCACACCCCTGAGCACCCAGAGGAGCTCAACACTTGTGCCAGGCTCTGCTCATAGGGCACATCCCCTGCCCCACACAGCACTGGATGTAGGGTGGCAAGGAGGCTTTGGGCAAGCTCTATAGCATGGCAAGACACACGGGACCCTGATACAAAACCCCACAGTGCTTCTGGGGGCAGCAGAGCTGGGCCTAAAGACCTCGCTGTCCTGGGGAAACCTCTGAAGGATGCTCCATCGAGCAGCAGCTGAAGGTGCGGTGGGGGGAGCAGCAGCACCAGTGCAAAAGCTGCGAGGGGCCTCCAAGCCAGGCTTTCCATCTCCGTCAAAGTGGCGGAATGCTCGGTCCCTGCAACACGGCACTGTTGTCACTAGATGTCCCCATCCGAATACGAATCGCACCCCACCAACCCCCACAAAGCCAGACCTACACCCCCGCACCGCTACCCGCTTGTTCTCCTTGACACTGACAGTAATTAAAGATAACACCACTTAGCCTTCTGTCATTTGCACTGAATCTGTAATGTTTGATTTGTTTAACCTTTGCATCAAAAAAAAAGTTAAATAAATAAATAAGCACCTCTGCAGGATGTGCAGCATCAGCCGAGGAAGCAACGGCAGCTGTGGGTAACATGGGGATACAGGAAGGTTGCACTGAGGCTGTGCTTGCTCCTCGGCCCCAGGCTGATGCACCCTGCTTGACTCCTGCATCCTCTGTGCACAACGATGGGACTTCTGCTGACTTCTCCTCCCTGGTATTGGAGGGAACTGGAAGGAAAAGATGCTGGTTCCTTCCCAAAACAGTGCTGCACTGAGCCAGAACGGGATATAACTGCTCCCATCTCACTTTTCATGCTGGGAGCATTAATTAACCCTCAGGTTGATCAGAGTTGCCTGATTACCTGCAAGGTAGCTCCAGGTGAGGAAGAGGAAGGCACAGAAGGTGATGGAAACTCCTCTGGTCCAGGGAGTTGTGTTGGAGGTAGGAAACAAGGATGGCTGAGCCAAAGAGCTTGAACTGGCCACAAGTAAAGGAGGGATGTGAGACTACAGTTATCAGAGCAGGAGGATTCAGGGTAGGGACACCTGAAGTGTTCAGAGCTCAGCTGGACACAGACTTGGCCAACTTGCTCTGTGTTTAACCCGCTCTGAGCAAAGCACAGAACCAGAGACCTCCAGAGCTCCCCTCGTACCCACAAAACTGTGTCCTAACACCTCCCCTCCACCCCTTCCTGGCCTCTCTTCCTATGATCCTGAAGTTTGGCCACCGTTGTCTGGATCCTGATGCACCCAGCTGGCTGTCACCGCTCTGCAGCACTGCACACAAGTCCATGCAAGATCAAAGGCATTGCAGCAGCATCCTCTGCAACTGCTGTGTCCTACCTAAAGCCTGGGCACACACAGGCTTCTGGTCCCAAACCAGATTTTCTCCTCTCAGACTTCAGAAGGACTCTTAAACCTCCCCTCATCTCCCCTCTGCACCCCTTAAT
Source organism: Mesitornis unicolor (assembly GCF_000695765.1). Taxonomy (NCBI): domain Eukaryota; kingdom Metazoa; phylum Chordata; class Aves; order Mesitornithiformes; family Mesitornithidae; genus Mesitornis; species Mesitornis unicolor. Next base: position 27,164 of record NW_010176882.1, on the reverse strand, counting down.
GCAGTGCAGGAGCAAGACTTCATGGACATGTTGCTGCACAGAACCTGTTCTCCATAGAGGCCACCTCCATCCCTGATCTTGTACTCTGGAGACAGACAGGACACTTTTCCCCATGGTGGGCAGGTTCCCAGATGGGAATGTAGGAAGCTGAACTGTTCCTCCAGCAGAAGATGGCCATGGACAGACTTTGTGGCAGCTCTAAGCTGTCCCCTGCTGCCCACACTCCTTTCTCCAGCTCCTCAGTCTTGTTTTACCTGGCTGCTTATCTCAGACTTAATATTTCCAGGTCATTTAAGCTGCTTTACTTCCTTAAGGAGAGGCAAGCAGAGGCTGTAACTGGAGTTGATAAATCCTTAGACTTTGACCTCAACATTAATCTGCTTAGGCTGATGCTCTCCAGGCTGCGCAGAGGAGCACAAGTAGCTCTGCTTCCCTTGGACACAGGTTCTCCTTTAAAGGCAGAGAGTGACTCCGTGGCTCCTTGGGGATGCTGATCTTTAGGGTTTACTCAGCCTGGGATCAGCCACTCCCACTTCAGTGGCCTGATTTTTGTAACAGTAGCACACAACGTCCCTGGGGGATGTTTTTCTTCTTTCTGTCTCAAAAGAGAGATCACAGAAGTGATTGGGCTGTGTGACGAGGCTGATCCCATAATATGTCCAGGAACTGCAAGACATCATTTCTCACATCACAGGAAAATGGCCCACAGCCATCAAAAGAAGAAAAAAAAATAAAAAATGCTCTAATAGCGGGCCATTATCTCATGACAATGGCTCTGTTAACACATGCTAACCCTTCCGATGTGCTTAGAAATCTGAGAAACGAAATGAAAGGTGCTGTCGCTAAGGAGAGCTTGTATTTAGTGTTTCTGTCCAAGTGGAGAAATGGGAAGTGGAATTTGAGACAGCGATCCTGCAGGCTTAAGGAAATAGATTGAAAAATGCATTTGGAGTGCGGAAACAGCATAAAACATGTTGCAGTTTGGCTCATTTGGGATTCCAGTCATACGGGCAGCAACACTGTGGAGGATTTAGCTTGCCAATCAACATCTTATTTATTTCCTCTGAACAGGATATCTTTATTCTGTGGCCGTCTCTGCCGTCGACATCTATGGAGATTGCAAAATCAAGCAGCTTGGCTCTTTTTTTTTTTTGTGGTGGTGTTTTGTTTTGTCCAGAGAAGTAGGGAAAATATTGATACTAAGTAGAGAGCTCCTTGGCAGCATGGGATGGATGCAGCTCATTCACCTCTGGGTCACCCAGCTGTGTCTGGCTCAGACACAGGGATTACCTGTGGTGGTAAGGTAAGAGCTCCACTTGCCAGGGATCATCTGCTTGGTCTTGGGTAGAAATATCCACCTAAGAGCCTTGGGCTGGGCTGGAAAGAAGCGATTTAGAGCAGGACAAAGACAGACCGGAGAGGAAAATCCAGCTTCGCTGTCTTGCATACTTCTCACCACTTGGAGCAGGGTCCCAGATGCATGGTGCACATCTGGTGGCCCATGTGAGATGAGTAATGGCCCCGAGCTCAGAGAGCAGCTCTGAGCCAGCTGCACCAGAGGCAAAACAGAGTCACAGAATTACTGAGGCTGGAAAAGACCTCTGAGATCATCAAGTCCAGCCTATGATCTAACACTGCCACATCAGCCAGACCATGGCACTAAGTGCTGCATCCAGCCTTTCCTTAAACACCTCCTGGGATGGTGACTCCACCACCTCCCTGGACAGTCCATTCCAATGCTTGATCACCATCTCCATTAAAAAGTGCTTTCTAAGACCATTGGAAACTAAATGGTTTCTAAACCCATGGGGAAAGGGTCAGACTATGGACTCCTGGGGGGGACGTCCTGTTTAAAGGCCAATCTCTCCCCAGCAAGAAGTGGGGAACCCAAGGCAATGGGGAACCCAAGGCAATGCCACAGGACCAGCATCCCCAGGGTTTCCAACTTCTCTGAGCTGGAGCAAGAACGTCCCTTTGCTCCCTTTCAGGACCTCTCAGATGGCTACAGCTTTGTGGGGCATCCCTACAACCTTCTTAGATTCCTTGGGCATCCCTATGGCCTTCCCAGATTCCTGGAGCTCCCACCAGTCAGAATGACCTGGTATTTGGTACCCATGAGGGCTGCCCAAGGAGTCTGCACAACCAGAGGCTTGCTATTGTTTCAGGAGAACAAACCAAGCTATTTCAAACAGAAACAACTGTTTGAGGTTAGCTCTTTTTCTGTTTTGTTTCGGGTTCTTTTAATGCTTTTCCAGAACTCCCAAGGTGGGAGAAGGCATTCAAATTCTCATTTTCATTCTGCTCAAGAAAGAAACCTTTTCCTGTAGTTCCCTCAGAAAAGAACCTGATTTTTCCCTGCTAACACTCCCTGAATCAAATAAAGGGTCATTTAAATGAAAGCCAGTGCTCAGAAGGTTTAATACATTAAATTAGATGCAGTGAAATAAAAACACGCTGGACCTGTTTCTTCGGTGAAGTATTTAGATAAGAGATCTCCCTATTAAAAATGAAATTTTGCCGTTGTTCTTCTGAAAATGTTTGAACTCTACTACAAAAGAAAACACTTTCCAAAAAGAGTCATCAGAAATTAACTCTGGATTCAGACTAATGTAACATTATGTTTTGTTTGGGATTTTGGATCTGGAAAAACAGACTTTTTTGCAGACAAAAATATAATAAAAGCAAGGCAGTGGGGAAGAAGGTCACATGCCAGAACATTAGCACAGAAAAATGGGTTTTGCTTAAGAAAATACATAAAAGAACCAAGACACAATTCACAGATTAGATTGAAAAGAAACGAACAGGATCATTTCAATGTGTTGAAACACAGTCAACTAGATTCATTTTGTCTGCGGGTTTTTTTTGTTTATTTTGCTTTGGGGTTTTTTTCCCCCCAAAGTTTCATGTTCCTCCCACTTAAAAAAAGAAATACAGTATAACAAAATAATCCCCCTCATTTGAAACACTTCTTACCAAAGGTTTTCCTACCTGTGGGAAAGGTATTAGGTATTGGTTTCCTAAGGAGCTCTGCGGTGCCCAAAATTCTCCGTGGTCGGGGACCTCTGCCTTTGACACCTCCCAGCAAGCAGCCTGCTCACTGCTCAGGCTGGGTGGGGGTTTCTTACAGCTGTTTACAGAGATTAGCACCACGAATTTCTACTGAATTAAGGTCTCATGCTGCAGGACCTTTGAAATGCTGAATTATTCTTCAATTCTCCACATTCCTGCACAGTTTCAGTCCATCGCACTGCACCTTCAGACAACATCATCACCACTTTTGCACCGTTCTGCATAGACCCCAAAACATTTTGCACATCACAGCATCCCTTTCTCACACTGGGAAGAATAAGAGGCACAAACATCTTCACTGATGGGTGGAGATGACAGCAAAACCCCAGGTCTCAGCTATGAGCACAAGATCATCTCCTTATGCTGAGGACCTATATTGGTGGGTCAGCCACTCAGGACCCAACTGAGTTCAAGTGTTGATGAACCTCAGTGCTACCCTCTGACAGGATGGAGAGAGATGCTGGGTGATAACAGACAACTTTGTGGTGAAACACACACACAGCAGGATGATGTTAGATCCATGCTAGACTTGCCTTGCTAAAAAGGAATGGCCCACAAGGCTGCTATAACCTTCAGAGGAGCACCAAAACCTGCCCAGGAGATGTTTCTAAAGGAAAAACATGATTAATGCTTTTATTCAGGGGGTGAAAGCCATCACAGGGCACATGGCAGTTAAAACTGAAGGACCACATTGATCTATAGACAGTGCCTAGCAAGACTGGTATCTAGACTTCAGTGGAACTAGTGTCACCCAGCACTCACTCATCTCTGCATGGGAGTCAGTCTCACCCAGAACTGATACTTTTTCTTGCTTTTATTTTGCTCATTTGTTTCATCCTTCTGGAAAAAAAAAGATAAAATATCAGTCCCTTTTTAGCGTGGGGCAGAAGGGAAGGAATCGTACTGATAATAATAAGTGCTGATGAAGAGGAAGCACATCTGCAGAGGATACTTTCCAATAGATTATTGTCTGCTGGGTGTCGCCAGCCCATTTCCTCCCATCTGAATTCTGCTGGTGGAAGCACTCCCGAGAGACACAGCTTCACATCTGTACACAACACCAGAGCTTAGAGGAATTGTGAATCCTGCCTTTCAAATGCCACTAATGAGAGGAGAGCGGGGGAGTAAGAAATGCTGCTTTTATTAATCAAATTCCCCCCTCCCATCTGCACCGCCTGCCATCATCCATTCTGGAGAGCATCATCTACGGCGAGGGCACGCATGCCGAGATGCTTGGGAAGTCTATTGGCAGAGAGGCCTCGGGTCTGGGGCTCTGGCAGCTAATAGAGGACCTTTTTCAGCTGCCTGGAGGGGTGATCCATCACAAGGAGTCGAGATCTGAATGAGGATGGAGGATGCCTGGCTCATGAGAGTGATAGCAATCAGGGTGTCTAGGGCAAGGATGAGGAAAGAGAAGTGTTCTTACTTCTGTTTAATCATCAGCGATTCCTAACCCATCACCTCTCAGCACCAAAGCGCTGAGGTGCCCGAGGGGAGGATACAGCCTAGGGCAGAAGCAGACTCACAAAGAGGAAGCTGTCAGGAAATACAAGGGAAGAGCAAATCATCTTGGCGTGGGCAAGGTCAGAAATCAAAGATCTCCTAATGTTCCTTGCCAGAGGAGGAAAACCAGCCACATTTTACTGCAAGGGAAATGGATAAAATGTGATTGTCTTTGCAGGGGAAACTTACAGGAGCTGGGTCTAAGCTGGGTTTCCAGTGATGCTCCTCTTGGTGACTGGTAGCTGATATCAGGGATCATTCCCAGGAAATCAATCAATACAGACATTAATTCCTCATGGATTATAGTTGCCCAGCTAGGACCAGTAAGTACCAGTTTCAAGTTTTCAAATTCTCATCATAGCCAATGTAACCGAGCAGGCACTGGGCCAGGAGATCAGAGTCAGTAACTCTGGCCCAGGCTTTCAGGCACCACCGCTGGCCCACTGAGCCCCCAGCACAGCAAAGGGCAGGAGAGGATGTCCAGGCTCCTGGACTGGTTTTTTTGTGCTGACAAGCACAGCCCAGTATCACATCAGCACCAAAGCAGAGGTGATTTTCCTCCAGACTGCAGCTCAGGCTCTCAGCAGAGCCGTTTCACTGCCATGGGCCACTCTGAATCACCTGAGTCTGCAGCCTGTGTGGCTGCCCAGCGACAGGGATGAGTGACGGCTGGGACACAGGCAGTGTCCACCTGAAGCACCCTGGTGACCTCAGGCCATCAGCTCATTTCACCGGTGTCAGTGCTGGCCAGCACCAGCTGCTGCTCGCTCCCAGGCTGGCATGCCTCCTGAGTCCTACCTTTTTTTTTTTTTCCTCCTTTTTATTTTTTTTGACATTTCTTTGATAAGCCAGTGAGCTCAGCTGCAAAGCATCAGCTTCTCCTTGGCCTACCAGGGATATAATTTATTTACAGCCTGAGAAATGAAGCAGCTGTGAGATGATCTAAGTATCAGAATGGGAATGCCTCTGCTGCAGGACAGCAGCAAGAGTAGAACTCCAGTGGCTGACACCAGCAGCATCTGTGGTCCAGGGATGGGAGAACCAAGGCACTGCACTGGTTTTTACTTTCTCTCTGATGCTCCTCCATAGGTGCTCACCAGCTTCTGGGAAGCAAGTTCAGAGTTCATGGACATCATGGCATTTTGCAGCCTCTTGGCACAGGCCTGTGGAAAGCCCTGTTGCCAGCTCTGGATGCTGGAAGGTTCATCTGGGCAGCAGTGTGATTGACAGAGCTCCCTCCCAGGGCACTGTACAATAGTGGTGTCAGGCCTGGGAAACTGCACCTGAGCACCAGTCCATGCTGTAGAACTCCAAAGAGTGCAGGTCTTGCTTGCTCTTGGAGGGTGGAGATGCTGGGAATACCCAGATCTACATTAAGTACGATTCAAATCGCTTTCAAGAGATGACTCCTGTTGTGAAGAGTACAAATAGCTAAGAGGAAAACAGAGTCAGGAAAAAGGGGAGTTTGCCCTGCTTTTACAGGCAGAAAACCTGCAATGCAAAGGATAAGTGACTCACCAGAAATCAGCACAGGATTCTTTCCAATGTACTGCAAGACCCTTCTTAGGCTGAGGCACCTTCTCATCCACACACTCCATTATGCTGGAAAAAGCCATTTCCAAGTGGGCTTGAGGGTAAAAGGATTTGTGTAACTTTCTGTGGCCCCGTTGCCAGCAAGAACGTGCTATTCACATTAGCATCAGCAGAAGCAATGAACCCACACCTGTGAGGGGAAAAAAAAAGCATACCCTGAGATAAAAGTGACCTCGTGTAAAGGATAAATATATTTGAAGCTTTTAATCAATCCCATTAAGGAGAAGTGGTATCTACTCTCCTGTAATCAAAATCCTACCTGCACGCTGCCAGTCTGCCTTAGACAAGCTTGTTCCTCCTTGCAGCCTTTTTCAGATATAGAGATTGCCTTGTGCTGAGGTGATATTGAATTGATTCAAAACAAATTTTAGGATGTTTTGGGCATTAAAGTTCTTCAGGAAGGTCACTGCTTATACAGTAGAAGCAGCCCCTTTTCAATCTACCCTTTAGTTTCAATTTACAGTTCTGCAGAGAAACATAGACTGCTCTGATTCCCGGTTTTAGAAGAAAAATAAAACAAACTCCTATGGCAAGCATGGGCAGAAGTCTTTGAATTTGATTGCAGCGACTCCTCTGTTTGTGTCAGTAGTTGGACCTTGGATCTTCTGTCCAAAAGCACATTCTCTGCTGGTCTGAGATTAAAGAAAAGTGTAAAACCAAAGAAATGTGACCGCAACTGGGTCTCCTTGGTGTGGAGACCGCAGCCTGCTCACTTGCCTCTGGGCATGCCACGGGCCAAGGGACCCTGTGAAATCCAGGGGGAAAGGGAGGGGAGTACAGAGGGGAAGTCACAGCCTGCAGGTATGGGAGCGGACTGTTGCATGCAGGGCTGTAACAAAAGTCACAAATCTGACTCCTTTCACAGGCTATTGAGGAGAGAAGTGTGACAGCGAATGATCAATGGTATAAGCCCGTGGAAAGTGGGGTCAGATAGGTCCGCAGATAACGGCTGCTGGAAGGCTCCTGGAGGACGATGTGGTGAGGCACCAGCATGATGGAAGAGGGCTGATGAGAGGGAGGGAAGGTAGCGGTGCTCTGACCGTGGTGGTCTAAGGATTCCATGGAGACAAGGTGTGAAGGGAAAAGTAATAGCTCCTATTAAAACAATTGGTATCATTGAGGGGAAAAAATAACCAGCTTTTGAGCACCCAATCATTGCAGAGCTATGAAAAGGAAATTGGGGTGAAGTATTACAAAAAGTATGAGAAAAGAGAGAACCTGACATATGCGGTTGTATAGCTGGTGGGCTGGTTGGTTGTTTGATCTTCTGTCGTCTGATGCTCTTTTGGGGCATTTCCATTCATGCAGATAGTGTAAAATGCTTCTGAATCAGAGTGCAGTGACTCACATTTCCCTTGTTCTCATGTTTACTTCTGCAAATGGTAACTGTAAGCTCAGGACTGATGGAGCTGGGTCCTCACACCACGTCCATTTTTCCTTCAGTGGCCGAGACTACAGCTATGCATTATTATGCACTGCAGCGAGAGTTACATTGGTGCAGTGAGCCATCCAGGAGACATATAGACAGTATGAATCAAACCAAATATCCTCAGGGTGAAAGCCAGTGTTCTCTGTTTATGGAGAAATGGAAATATCACTTACTCAAAACCAGCAAGTTCCAGGCAATCTTCATTGCCCGGGGCAGCTACTAGAGGGAGACATTGCCACACTCTCTAAGCCAGGGCCACCGAATTCGTGGTAATATGTCCAAAATCTCTCAAATAATGAGCAAAATGAATGCATTCGTATCAGACCCAGGTGAATAGGACGACAGAAGTGGCTGAATCACCAGCAGTTCCTGATATCCTCACATCTTCCATCTGCAGGTGGTCCCCCACTACATCCACCGCTCCAGAAGCATTGTGTTATTCTGGGAAGCCTGAATAGCTTGTGATCCTCCCAGTGTTGAAAACACAACCTTTCTCTTCGGCTGACATGTTTGCCCCTTTTTAAGGAAGGTCTCTGCCATAGGATGCATCCCTTTCAGCAGAGGGGATTCTGTGCTTGTTTGTTGACTCCCCCTGTGATTTCCTTGGTCTTCTGCTTTCCAACATTTCCAGCCTGTTTGCAAACTGAATTGCTCCTTTTATTTCTGAAAAGGGCTAATGACCTCTCTTAGTAGGGCATCTTGGAAGTGTGCTTGTCTGCAGGTTATTTAGCATTTCAATGCCAGCACAGAGTGTAAAAGAGCACCAGTGCTTTTTCATTCACTAGAAGCCGTTAAGTCAGCTTGAGTTGTTCCGACGGCTTTTTTCCTTTGTTGTTGTTGTTTTGTTTGTTTTGTTTGATTTTTTTTTAAATTTAGATTATATAAAAAGCTAACTCGAGAAATTTTAACTTATTATCTATCCTTTGATGAAAACCAGATCAACAAGGATAAAATGCTATAGCAAGTTTTCAGAAAACAATGCCACAATTGCCGCCTTCTCTGACCACCTATGGCTGGGTTTAGATGATGGTGGGAACTGTTTGTCCTCTCCTTATTAGAACAGAAAGCAAGTGCAAATTTGATGGAAATACTTGAATCTTGAAAGCAGAAACAGACAATTCTGTCTGCCTCACTTGTCTTTAGAGAAATCAGGAGCCATGAATCAGAGTGAAATTGCTTTAATCTTGCTATGTATTAATAATACTCAATTTCATTTATTGTGAACGAAAGGAATACAGACCTCCCCTACCACCTGCTACGTTCATAATTTATCCCCAGCCAATTAACTTCTGCTGCTGCAGAATTAATAAACTATTACATTATTGATGCCAAAAAGTGGGTACAACGTTCTCTGTCTTTCTGACACTGTTGTGAAAAGTTATGTATGTGATTGCAACAGCCAGGAGAGTTTTCTGAATTTCTTTTTGTACCAAGCTGTGGGAGGTGATACCCTGTGGGCATCGTCACTTCTCAGTCCTTAGCCCATTACTAACTCTATGGCCACCCTCAACTGGCTTTTTCTCAAAATGCTGAAATCTATCTATGTCCCTTGAAGTTTCCAGGCTCAGAGGTATTTCTGAGGTATTAACGAGGTTAAACGGCCAATTTTCCATGTTTGCCTCAACGCTAAGATACACAGTCACTTTAGATATTTTAAAATTTAGAGATATTAAAAATTAAAGGTAGCAATTAAGTTCAGGATAGGATTCTTGTCACTTAGCTAGAAGCCAGTGAAGCGTGCCGCTGCAGCTGAAACAGACCTATAGACTCCTTTAAAGTCAGTGAAGAGAGACGGGCGCTGCGAGGAGCAATTCTTCTAACAGTGCAGACATCTATTTGAGATAAAACACCCCAGGCAGAGCTGACTCCACCACCCACATCCACATCAGAGAGGCCTGCACTGCAAACATCTACACGCACTGGAGAACGGGCCCTCGCTGTGCAATCTCAGTACTCTCGGGTCAGTCATGCCACCTTCTCTTGAGCTGGGTGAGGTGTGGAAGTGAAGGGAGGCTGCATATTCTCCCTTATCGTGGTGCTTATTCTGATGACAGTCTTTTAGACAGCCAGGTTTTGGCAAGGTGAGTCTCAGGACCCAGGTTTGTCGACACATGGAAGGGTACAGTGATGTGGGGAAGCAGCCTCTGACTGTGGTGATGAGGTGCTCACTGATCCCAGGATGCCTTCTGTAAAATGCCCATGGTCCCAAGTGGCATCTTCAATTCCCTTCTTTCTTTTTTGTGATGACCTGTACAATGAACACACCCATTACCAGCCACTGATGGGAGCTGGTTTTCCCTTCTAAGTGCTGCAATTGTTCATGCCTCTTGTGCAATGCGAAGGATTTTTAGTGCAGTAAATGTAAGTTATTTCCACCAAAAAGCTACTCTGCATTGTCATGACTATAAGCAGCTTCTATATCACCTCAGACTCACCCGTCCCCTGCCCTCATAGGAAGCTCTAAAGCAGGGGACAGTGTCAGGTAAATCCACAGCTCTGCCAAGCAGGTTCTTGCTTAGAAATGCAGGTTTGTTCAAACCTGAGCTCTCTGAGGGAATCCATCTTTGCTGCAAGCAAAAATTTCTTAGACCTACAATACCTCTTTAGTTTTGGCCAGAAATAGTAACCTGGGCCTGACTGCCTCATGAGCAAAGAGCAGGCTCTTGTCTTTTTGGCTATGACTGAGGCCAAAATGCTAAGGACATCTTAAGTGTCCTCACTGGAGCCTGTCTGTAACTTCTGTGGTCCAGGAAAATGCACTTGCTGTCACCTACCCTGGATGTGTGACCTTGCTGGTGCGTTTCTGTTGTAGCTTTTCCATTTCTATAACGGAGCCTTGCAGCAGAGATCGTCTCTGCTGAACACCCCAACTGTTCCTGTCTCTTCCCAGATGCAACTCTCAATTTTTCCAGTCTCTCAAGGGGAAAAACATAAACCCATAAAACCCATAAAACAAATAACTGACTAGCTAGCCAATGGAGCAACCAGCCCTGCCTCCCCAAATATTTTTGTTTCAGTGCAATATGAAATAGAGAAACAAATGTTGAAATATTTGTTTAGTTTCTGCAGTGATAAAATCCTCCGCTGCTCTGCAGTGGGCTGAAGGCTCAATTTCTGGCTCATGTAAAGTTTTATTTAAAAACTGAAAAGACCATGTAAACAAAGTTGAAGTGCTATTGTTTCTAAAGACAGCTCTGGGCTTTTCTCTATGGTAACCTCGCAGAAGGTAATTAGGGAGCCATAGCAACAGCTACACCTCCCAGCATATTGTCTGCTCGCTCTCAAACACTGTACAAGCTCCAAAACATACAGGCAAGCATCCTGGGGATGCTGAGCTGGTTTACATTATGTAAGAGGCAAGGGATGTTTCCCAACATCACTTGGGGGCTTTGTTTTTTAACAATCTTCTGTTTATTGCTGCTCCAGAATGTGAACAAGAGAAACTGGCTGAAAACTGGGATCATATGCCCTTGCCTGATGCAGGAAGCCAGGCACGCAGCATCCGTCCAGCCCGGGAAGCCTTGCTAGCTGTGAATTACCACGTCGTGCTCAGCTCCATGTCCTGCAGCCATCATCTTCTATGGCTGGGGAGAAATCATGGCCTCAGTGTTCAGCCCTGCCCAGATGTGAGCTGTGTTCTTGGGATTTTGCTCCATTGCTGATAGAGATTATACAAATTTTGGAGTTATCCAATATGTACTCTATGTCCTGTTGTTCTCTGGTGAGTATCTACAGCACTGGTACTTACTCGTCCCCAAGGGGTCCCTCTTGTCCCTTGTAAAAAGCAGGAACTCTGAGAAGCCCAAAAATTCCAAGGTGGAAAAGCAGTGAGGCTTTGTGCTAGATGTGGCATCCAAACACCCAAACCAGTGATTTTCCTCAGCTTTCCATGGGTGTTTTCCTCTTTGTAAAACAGGCCAACAGCATCACTCTGCTTAAGAAATTCTTAGAAGAGACATTCAAACGCTCTGACATTCAAAAGCTCTTTTGTTACAAGAGGGCAGAAAACCCACCCTGACAAGGTGGCCGTTTCCATCCCTCTCTTACAGAGCAGCTCAATGTAAACTGCGGTGGAGGGTGGAACGTTGCAAGTAAGGCAAATCTGACTGTATGAACTGGACATTACCCTCCTCTCAGATGCAATGGCACAGGACACAAGGCACATGTGTCCTAAATAAACCTTAGAACTCAAGTACTTGTGGGTACACTCTCATGTCAGCACTCCTGCCTTCTTTTCTTTGGATAGGTTCATGGAAAGCATCGCCTTGGCCTGCTGGAATATAACTGCTGAAGGAGCATAGACAGTGGGCCTGGGAGGTCCTAAAAGAGGTGATGGTCTTTGGATGTTCTCTTGTAGGAACACGATATGCTGGTAATAAATGAAAGAGATAGCAAAGCCCTTTCAGTGCTGGGACACAGAGTGGGCCTCTGGGGCCTGGGTTTCATCCCTCATTTTTCCCTAAGCTACATCTCTCAGGTTGCCTCGTGTGCGTCTCACCTCCATTTCCCATGCCTGTAAATGGAGACATCCTTTGCAACACAAACCAAGGATGACAGCAGTGCTTCTGCCAGCGTTATTACTAGCAGCACACACATCCAGCCTCAGAAAGGCAGTGCATCACCCGGTGCTTGCCCATTGTCTTTGATTCTTTCATCTCTGCAATGAAGATTTTGCTCACCTCTGTAAGAGACAAAGGTAAGTTTTGCTTAAGCCAGGTTGTAACAGTTCTTGTTTGAAGCTAATAGAAATCAATACATAGGAGAAATTGGTAATAATGTAGTTATGGAAACTGTTTTAATAAATATTTTAAAAAGAAGGAAAAATGGGGGTTTGGAGAGACTAAAATGGTGGAGGTGGACGGGGTGGTTCGTCGTTCCCTCAGCGTTTGGCAGGAGCGTTTTGCTGGGGGGCTGGGTAGCGTTGCTGTGGTGGGAGGCAGTGTTAGCATGGGTGGTGTTACTATGGGTGGTGTTACCATGAGTGGGCGGTGTTACTACGGGTGGTGTTACCATGAGTGGTGTTACTACGGGTGGTGTTACCTTGGAGGGTGTTGTTGCAGTCAAGAGAAAATTTTGGTTGATTAAAATAGATAGGTATTTGTTTAAGCTGTAGAGTTAAAAGAGCACTTTGACTGATCAAGGTAATTAAAGTAGGTTGATGATTAAGTAGGTAGAATAAGTATTTGTTTAAACTACAAAGTTAAGAAAAAGACTACAGGATATATTTGTATAAGTACTTAGAGAAGGTTCGTACCATGCTCAAGAGAAGAATAGTTGTAAGATAAGAATTAAACAATAGCATGCAGGATAATAGCTGTGGTCAGACAACCATACGAATAGGCCATAACTTTTCTTTTCTCTCCATGTCAAAATTATATAGGGGTAAGCTTTTGAAATAATTCAATGTCTTATATGGCATGATAGTGAGGAACCAGTCAAGGTAAAGGGCAAATTGAAAGGCGGACATTTTATGGATGCTTGTATAATTTCACTTTGTTAAAGATGTATAAATGAGCTGTGAAAATGTGTGGACTTTGGAGCACAATTAGAGGAGCTATCCTCTGTGTCTCCCCAGCGCTTCAATAAAGAAGTCCCTGCTTATCTGCAACTGCATAGATAAGTTTTCTTGTCGTGATTGTGACCTCATCAACAGTGTTACCGTCAGTGGTGTTACTATGGGTGGTGTTACCATGAGTGGTGTTACTATGGGTGGTGTTACCAAGGGTGGCGTTACTATGGGTGGTGTTACCAAGGGGGGTGTTACTATGGGTGGTGTTACCAAGGGTGGTGTTACTATGGGTGGTGTTACTGTGGGTGGTGTTACCATGGGTGGTGTTACTATGGGTGGTGTTACCAAGGGTGGTGTTACTATGGGTGGTGTTACTACCGCAGGGACAGATTGGGAGCTCCAGGTACTCAGCCAATGGGGAAAGGAGACAGGGAATGAGGCGGTTGGGGAGAGGGCATAAATACTGTAAATGTTGAGGAGGGGGAGTGCCTCTTTTGTGAGATGCACCCGACTCAGCTGACTCAAAAATAAACTTTGCTTCGATGGCTTTGTCCTCTTTAAAATTCTACTTGTGAGCGTGCGTTTCTCACACCTGGATGAGGACAGACCTCAAGGTGTTTGCTCCTCACTGGTGAATACGCTGTGGTGGTTCAGAGAAAGCCACTTCCTGGTGGTGCTACACGAGGTCCCACAACCAGGCACTGCGGCTCATGGGGGAAGTCAATGGAGAGAGGAGGGGAGCACGTCCTGTCCACCTTTCCTTACCGCTGCTGTCTGTCCCCACACACCCAGGACAGCAGCAGCAATTTCTGCTGAAAGGAGGAATAATTTGGAGTGTGTTTGAGCCTATCCACCCACTTCAGCAAGGTATTCAGACACAACAGGTCTCTGGTTTGGCGCTGACAGGCGTTTACTCTGTGAAGACACGAAAGCTATAATTTCCTATAATGAACAGCAACTGCTTATTAGCTGATCCCTCCTTTCCTAATTTTGTTTCATGTGTGATCTTGGCAGAAGTGCAGCCGCTCAGCTGCAGGTGGGAGATACAAAGTAAACTTAAATATGCAGG